>NW_026928252.1:0-33492 GCF_032062105.1 Saccostrea cuccullata | reverse complement strand
CTTTGTCAGATTTTTTTCACCTTTTTTACGTATTTGTAAAAGTTTTAGCAACAAGAGTACTTTCTAATGTATCTTACTCAACTTATCGTGTATTTTTGACATGACAAAAATACGACAAAACGTCGTCTTTATTTTTTATTGAATGATTTTAAAAGATCTTGACAAATAAAAAGATGGTTGCAAAATTTTTTATATACTCAGTCCAATTGACCGAAAAACCCTGATACCAAATGAGTGTACTTTTGAATTTCTTCAGACAAGCTTAAAACAATATCAAATATATAGAATGGTTTAATAGATATTTATATATTGATATACTAGATTATGTTACATCAAAAGATGACTTTATCAAGTTAATTTTATTCATGACAGTCTTAAGTTCAACTTAACAAAGTTTAAACTTTTAATGCATCATACAAATGTACATGTATATAGATATGTATAACGTATAAATTATATATTTCTATCTAATTTATTTCTATCTTAAATATTCTTCTTTTTAGGTAAAGGTTTCAGCAAAATTAAAACCCTTTAACCCTACAAATAAAAGCACAATAATTTCATTCATAGAGAAGGTAATTATGGGGAAGTCTGTAAAAAAACTAGAGGTACTGTGAGCAATGAGCTCACTAAAAAAACCCCCCGCCCCCCATATGATTATAACTGATGACAAAGTCTATGTTTTGCTGTCCCCGGGAAAACCCAAAAATGTGTGGATCAAAAAGTAAAATAGGAGGTGCACAATGGCAATATGTAATAAAATTTGGGGAAATTTCACCAAATTTCATTCAGTGGTATGAGAGGAGTTGCGGATAAAAATGGGTCCCCCAAAGCGTAACAGAGGGACGGAGGGACGTACAGACGGACGGAATTAACGATTACTATATACCCCCCCGCTTTTCAAGCGGAGGGTATAAAAAAAGACAATTTCCTCTTATTTGAATTGTCATCGAACTCTGTGTCCCCCAAAAAAACAAGATGTGTTTTGAACACTGATCCCCCCGTATGGCAACATAGAAAAGTTTTTTTTTAAAATGCAAATTCAATTAGTTGGTCCAAAAAGTAGGGTATTCTCACTGGAAAACAATTGTGAAATTTGGAAGTAGGCCAATGTAAAAGTTTTTTCAATAAGTACAAAAATCTCCAAGTTCAAGGTCAAAATGTCATGGTAATATATTTTTAATAAAAGGCTTGCCCTTTGAGTAATTATGTAGATATGGAAGCCCTAGCCCTGGCCGTTCAGAAGTTATAACCAAGGTTAATGTTTTAAAAAGTAGGTCAAAATCCAAGGTCAAAGTCAAAGGGTCAATTTCTTGTTATCAATGAAAGGCCTTGTCACAAGGATTATATATGTAAAGTATATGAAAGCACTCCCCTTTAAACCCCTTAAAAAGTTTTGTCAAGGTTTGCTTTTTTAAAGTAGGTCAAATTAAAGGTCAAGGTCAAAGGGTCAAAGTCCTTAGTATCCAATAAAGGGTCTTTTTACATTACATATAATAAGATAAAATCCCTATCCCTTATTGTTCAAAAGTGATGGCCAAGGTTAAAGTTTTTTCACAAGTACGGATATCTCCAAGGTCAAGGTCAAAGGGTCAAGGTTTTTGGTATCCAATGAAAGGTCTTTTAACAAATAATACATACGTGAAGTATAAATGTCCTGGACCATTGTTCAAAAGATATGGCCAAATTAAATTTTAAAGTTTTCATGTAAAAGGGGGTCAAACTCCAAGGTCAAAAGGTAATTTTTAGGGGTCCCCAAAGAAAGGTCTTGTTACAAAAAATACACACGTGAAATATAGAGTCATGGCTCCACTAAATCAAAAGTTATTGGCAAGGTTAAAGTTTTTGCGGACAAACAGACGACAGACGGAAGGACACGCAAAACTATATACCCCCCAAACGTGTTTAGGGGGCTAAAAAAACTTACAAAATTATTGGCATCATGTACCTTTGAGCAAGCAAAACGCCCAAAATTTTTCACGCTCTAAAGAAATCCGCTATACGGGACCTTTGGAGGATAGGGTTACACATGGTCTCTTTAAATTTTTAGGGGTACTAACGACATGCACATGATGGTTTAAAATATACTTGCGCAGAATAACGGGGTATCATATGACATTACCGGTAATTAAAATTTAAACTAGAGGTACTGTGAGCGATGAGCTCACAAAGATACCCCCGCCTCCATATAGTTAAAATGGCAAATCCCTGATTTGCTGTGGCCGGAAAACCCAAAATATGTGTCGGATCAAAAAGTAAAAAAGGAGGTGCACAAAGGCAGTATGTAATAAAGATTCTGCGAAAGTTTATCAAATTTCATTCAGTGGTATGAGAGGAGTTGCGGATAAGAGATGGGTACCCCAAAGCGTAACAGACGGACACGGAATTAACATTACTAATACCCTCCAGCTTTTTAAGCTGGGGGTGGGGGATAATAATGGCAGTGTCCATGTTTTGCTGTGGGAAAATATATATGTCAGATCAAGAAGTAAAATAGGAGGTGCACAATGGCAATATGTAATTAAGAAAAAGTGAAGGTTTCATTTCTTCAGTGGTATGAGAGGAGTTGCGGATAAGAGACGGGTACCCCAAAGGTAACAGACGGACGACGGGCGGGCGGCAACGGAAAATACCGATTACAATTCCCCCTTTTCAAGCGGGGGGTGTAAAAAAAAAATGGGTTGTAAAAATATACATGTGATCTAGATATAGCTTGTGGGGATTTTTTTTATGCAACAGCTTAAACAAGAAAGCCATTGGCCACAATGTTCACCTTAGTCACTCTAATTGCCAAACTGTTCGTCAACAACATTTCTAACTACACGTACATTTAAAATTTTCCCATCTTAAGCTTTTATAAACTTTCGGAGCAATGAGCTCACTAAATGATACCCCCCCCCTCCCAATGGTTTAAAATGATGACAAAGTCCATGGTTTGCCATGGCCGGGGAAAACCCCAAAAAATGTGTCAATAAAAAGTAAAAAGGAGGTGCAAATGGCAATATGTTTAAAAATTCTGTGAAAGTTTCTTTAAATTTCACTCAGTGGTATAAGAGGAGTTGCGGATAAGAGATAGGTACCCTAAAGCGTAACAGACGGACGGACGGACGGACGTACAGACGGACGGACGACGGACGGACGAGGAAATTTAAAGATTACTATATACCCTCCCCCTTTTCAAGCGGGGGGTATAAAAATTCAAATACTGTACAATACAATGCAGAGTGCAAAGTTTAGAATGAAATATATAGATATAACACACAGCATTCAATTAAGCTCAAAAGTCCATTTCAAACAATGCAAATTAGGGTAGAGCAAAAAAAAATTTTAAAACATCAGAGGTGGGATCATATCATGGAGGAGTGAGAATCCCTTGCCGTTCGGTACAACCGCCGTGTGCTCCTTAACATGAACGGAAAATAAATGAAAAAACCCCCAATTTAGTGCATAACTTATGTCTTTGAGCAATTACTATAAAAAAAACCGTCATCAGCATTTGACTCAATGAAAAATTTATATTTGCTGACAAGTTCATTGTATGACCATAAACTCGGTAAATGTTGAAACTCTTTAATTATTCTTTATTCTTTGTAATAAATCGCAGTTAAAGCAAGCAGATCGGCCTTTTTCATATGCATATTCATATTCTAAAACAATGTTAATTATTCACAAACAAGTTGATGTAAAGAGAATATCAACAGCCTCGTTTAAAGTATATTTGTAAGTTCTATGGTCGATACAATGACCTTTTAGCAAATACAGTTTTTCATTGGGTCAAATGCTGATTGACGTTTTCCATACTAATTGTTAGTCCATTATCTATACACTGAATTGACGCAATTTTTCCCCCTTTTTTCCCGATCACGACGAGGAGCACACGGCGGGTGTGACCGGTCAGCAGGGGATGCTCACTCCTCCATGGCACCTGATTCCACCTCCGATGTTTTGGCTGTCCATGTTAGCTCTGCTCCTATATTTATACTCCCGCTTGAAAAGTGGGAGGGTATACTGTAATCGGTAGGTCCGTCCGTCCGTCTGTCTGTACGTCCGTCCGTCCGTCCCTCTGTTACACTTTAGGGTACCCATCTCTTATCCGCAACTCCTATACCACTGAGTGAAATTTAATGAAACTTTCACAGAATCTTTATTGCATATTGCCATTGTGCACCTCCTATTTTAATTTTTATCCACACATTTTTGGGTTTTTTCCGGGCCCCACAAAACTGGACTTTGTCATTATAACCTATGGGAAAATTTAGTGAGTCTTTTCACGTACCTCTAGTTTGTATTGTTTTATGGACTTTTGATCTTAAATACTGGTCGTTATCTCCATATGTTTCATGCAGCGGTAAATACAATGTACCTTTTAACTTATTCAAAAGTATGGCCTTGGAATGTTTGGTGTTCAATTTTATTTTATACAATATATAAATAAGTAGTCATTTTTAATTTACATGTATAAGGAGTGAAAGCATCCCGGTAACCATAGCGTCTGCCACATCTGTTTCATGTATGGATGTTTGACTATAGACGGAAAGGCCCAATTAACGACTAAATTGTATGATAAATCTTTAAAACCGAGGCAGGCTACTGACAGATAAATTGCTGGGATTTCGACAATCTTGTTTAAAGTCAGCTTTTTAAAAAACCCGAGGTTGTTATAGTGACTATTTAACAAATATAACCTATCATTAGGTCTATTTTGACGAAAGGACAAAGTAGAGTAAGGCCCGAATCGGGCCCCCTTATTTACTAAAACTCAGAGCACTGGTAAATTGTGATACATGTAGATAAGATCTTAAAATGATGCTTTCTTTAAAAGCAGTTTGGATTCAAAGCTTACTTTGGCTGGAAATATTTTAGGGTTTTAGAAAAAGGACATTTTCCCAATTTTCCTCGATTTGGTGGAATTTCATCATTGTAAAAAAATAACTAGTTAATGTCACGAAGAAAACTAGTAGATTCACTGTCCATACAGTCACTACCTTAATAGTAGTTTTACCGGATATTGGTATATTTACTAGACAAGATTAGTAAATTTAGAATTGATGAGTAACTTTCACTAGGTATCTAAGTATCTATACAACCCCCTCTCCACAACTCACTGTCTTAACCAGTAAACTGAAAGTTTACTAATCACGACCAACCTTTACGAAACACACTAGTTATACTGACTAGGTTTTTCTTTCAGCGATCATATTTGAGGTACTTTTCCCTTCGGAAAACAAAGAGCACAAACTTGCCTATCTGAGATTTTTACACATAAACTGCATCTGATAAAACTGCATCTGATACTAGTGTATAAAAAAAATATATAAATTTCGTAGATAGGCAAGCTTGTGCTCTATGATATTTTCCGAAACAAAATGTGTTGTAAAATCATGAAAATTTGCATAATAAGGAAATTCGAAAATTGACCGTTATGGACCTCTCGGGACCTCTGTGTATTTCAAAACTTAGAATCAATGTCATTTTGTGGAGGGGTGACAGCATGTTTTTATGGAAAAATTGATGCGTCACTCAAAAATCCAAAATCTGGGGAAAAAAGGGGTCTTAGCCTATCTTGTCCTTTTTCATACGAATTGTTAAATGCTTTTGTTTTTAAACTTCATTTGACTTCGAAAAGTTCCGTCTACCCGATGAATAGACAGGGCTTGTGGCGGGTGTGACTGGTCAACAAGGAATGCTTACTCCTTCTGGGCATCTGATTCCACCTTTGAAATTCCTGGGGTCTGTTTTATGACCTTTAAACAGATTTTCAAAAAAGATTTCTCGATCAATCACTATTTGTTTTCACCTTTTTCATTTGAAATCATGCTTGTAATCTAATGTGAATGATATTTTTCAATAAAATATTCATTTTGTTGAGAAATGTATTTCTCTTGAATCTTGCTCCAATTTTTTGTACACTATAAATGGAAATTAAAAATTAGATTGTAACAATATTAACCTCCCCCTCAGAAGAGGGACGTTTTATAGGTTGATTTTATAAAGTTAATTATGTAATTTATTAGGACGTTTACGGTCTCATTTCATGCCAGCTAATCTGTATTTGCTCAAAATTGCACGTTATTAATGTTGCCCTTTTCTTCATATTTTGTCTACATTTATTGTATGTTGTATACAGTAAAAGACAGGGTGTGTGAGTCAAATTTTGTAACGAAAAGTTTGATGATCACATTAATTTTTTTTTTATTTAATGAATTGCCCCCCCAAAAATAAATGACATGAAGAAAATGAACGTGTTTCTTATTTTTGCCACAAAAGGAATGAAAAATTGTTTGAAAGCCAACAACATTAAAACAACTTTAAAAGACAATATAAAACTGTTTTTAAAACACACAAGAACAAGATGCGTTTGTGAAACACTGATGTCCTCGTGTTGCAGCTCATGTCAAAGGTTAGAGCTTTCCAAATGCAAGTCAAACTCCAGAGTCAAGGTCAATATATAAAAATTAAAAATAATGGTACGTTTAATGGTAAATCTATCATGAGACCTTGTCTGCCAAAATTTGTGGAAATTCTCAACAAAGATAAAAAAGGTTCTAAAACAATTTGTGATACATATATGACTGTGTATATATACTTAGCAGAAAATAGCTGAAATAAAATGGACTAAAGAATTTGCAGTTACATCAGGAATTTAATTGGAAACTGATTCAGAAGAAATATTATTCAATAACAAAAGACACAAGACTTTTATGGTTTGATTTTAGAATTATACATAGGATTCTTGGTACAAATAAGTACTTATTTTTGTCTAAAATTAAGGAAAATGAGCTATGTTCTCTATGTCAGCAAGATGTTGAATCAATTACACATATTTTCTTTTATTGTCCCAAAGTAAACCCAATTTGGTCTCTTTTAGAAGAATGGATATTTGAAAAAACTGAAAAAATAATAAAATTTGATGTATGTACAGTTATACTTGGCTCTTCAACAGAAGACACAGCTATCAATCTTATATTGTTACTTATTAAACAATACATATTTCAACAATCAAGAAAAAACCAACATTTTACTATTACTATTCAAAGTGTCCTTAAATACTTATATGTGTATTATAAATTCGAAGAAAAACTGTATCAGGCTAAAAATGAACTACATGTGTATAAAAGAAGATGGAATGACTGGAACCGTATATTTGAAAACATAAATATCTAGAAATAATGTCATCTATTTTATCATATTTGTGTGATTTGTGTATTCATATTTTTTGTTTATTCATGATATTTCAAAATTGTACATTTTTACATTTTTAACTCTCCCAACCTTGGTGTGTCTGTGTATGTGTATGTATGTTTGTATTTAAAATCAATAAAAAAAAAAATAAATGAAAAAAAAAAAAATAATAATAATGGTACGTTTGCTCAGAAAAGGAAATCAAATACGAGAAGCACCAAAGTTTTTATTTTTGTACTTTTAAGGTATGTTAATGTTTTAACTTATTGAAAGACCATTTAAATTTCAAGAAAAAAAAATAAATAAGAATGGGAATCGTTGGACGAGAAGATGTCAATTTCTATCCTTATCTTCGTATTTTTTAAACAGTTAAATGGATATCCTTCCTGACAAAGGAGCAGCTATCTTTTATTATGAAGCACGGTGGATGAGGATGCAGAATCTATAGAAATATCATAAATCTAATATACTTGTCAAGTCAATTTACAGATGATCCATTGCACTAGCAACATGTTTTTATGCTACATGAATAACTGGGTTTATGTTTTTTGTGTGTGTTTTGAAGGCTCATCCATTGCCTTGTTAGAGATATCAGTCATCTTATCATTTATATCTGGATCTGTAGCTGCTAGTACGTGCCCGTTACAGTATAGGACGAAGATGAGTAAAAATATTAAAGAACTGTTATATTTTCCAATTCATGCAATATTAATTTTGACTTATGCTTTGTTTTGGAATATATGCACTAATCTGAGGTAATACTATAACTATTCTATTTTTTAAAAAAATCTGGTCCCAAACTTCCTCCTCTCTGCATGTCCACATTTGCCAAATACAAAATGGGATATAACCTTCAATGAACTGTGTAGAAAATTATGCAAACTTTATCTTATCTTGAAGCATTAAATTATCAGAATACATGCCCTCGTAATGGATTAATGACGGATATCCGACATGGAGACTTTCTCATAAACAAGGATGTGGCCAGGGAATCTTAGGGCGAAATAAATACTCGAGTAGGCCTACTGCACTGTTTTACAGTCTGCCATGTATTTTATGAATATTATGGAAAAAAATAAGAAGAATCTGTGGAAGAAAATGTGAGCAAATAATGGAGGTGAGTTGTGATTAAATGGATCGATCAGGTATTTTATTAGAACAATTTTTAAATCTAAGCAGAAGTAAGTGCCAGTTGAATACATGCACGTGTATGTATTTAGAAAATATTAATGGTGTAAATAATCAGAAAAATATTAAACAAATGCTCTTTCAAACTGGATCTCTTTGAAAATATTCCTCTGCGGCTCAAATATCTCCTTCGTCCTTTATCTTTGCTGGACCTTGAAATGTTATAAAAATGGACAACATATAGGAATTAATTAATTATTGTATTTTCTTAAACTCTCTGTATTTGAGGGTGTGTGTGTAAGGGGGGGGGGGGGGGTTAGATATTCACCTTCGTCCAGTACACATACATGCAGTTGCTTTTCTTTGTACTCTCCAATTTCAGCAACGTATTTGTACTTTGATCGCCCAAGAAAATCGGGAAAAACTAAAAAAATCGATGACACTTCCACTTTTGGATTTAGTCCGAATCTTTTGCACGGTCAGTTAATTTTTTACATCCTACAGCAAGGATTAGGGGGTATTCCTGTCTTTTAAATACCCCATTGACACGGGTGACTGATCAAAAACCTTCTGAACCATAATATTCGCACAGGTATACATTTACTTTTCAATAGCGAGGAACCTGTTCCAAGTGCATGTATAATCACGAGTGTCTTCATTCAACAGGTTGTTTATGCTGGCTGAGAGGAATTGCATAGGATATATACATAAACTGCCATGGTTTTTCGAAAAAGGTAAGATTTGGAAAAAATCCATTTTTGTGAGATGCTAATAAAATATCATTGGTGATAAAATGATAAAAATGGCGTTTTCCTGGTATACTAGTACCTGTTATCTGGTTATTAGAATACGATGTATTGATTATTTTCACCTTTTCATTGGATTCTACAGGTGTTCTCTCTCTCTGTGTCTCTCTATCTCTCTCTTTCCCCTTCCCCCCCTCTCTCTCTCAATTATTATATCCCGAAACATCAATGAACAAACAGGAATACTTGACAGATTAGATGCAAGAAAAAAAGTTGCATTAGAATTACGCATTCCAGGTACAAGGAATCCTCATCCTTTTTATTCACTATAATAGATAATAATTATACAGGGTTGTGGCGGATGACAGTGGAATATAGTGGCGCGGACAAGGTCCAGGTATTCGTGATGGAGGGGGACATATCCCCCCGCAACAGACCTCGGGTGGGGTTCCTTTCGCCCTCGTCTGTACAACTTTCAGCTTCTCCATGTTCTTCATGGCAATGAACAACTTGTGGTATGAAGGTAATAAATTAAAGACTGTTGACAAATGGGATTAAGAAATGGTCATTTAAAACTGTTTCTTGCGGTGTTAGGCCTAATTCAATGGACAAATTAAGGAAGTAACGTTTTTAAAGGACAGAACATAAATTTCAAGAGCTTTTTTTTAAAAATAGATTTATTACGGAATGTTCCCAATCCCATTTTTCGGATCCTCCTCTCAAAAAAAAAAAAGATCTTGAAAAAGATACTTTTCAATTCAACGATCAAAACTTGGCCAGGAAAGCCGTAAAAAAAAAGTAGATTTCGAGTGTTGTGTAAAAAGCAAAGCATTTTCACCCTTCATACTAGACGGCTGTTCTTTATCCTCTTTTATCCTCCATAAAATTCCTTTTTGCTTATAATGAAAAAAGTAAAAATAATGTTTAAAAATAGGTAAGAATTGATACTGAGATGTGACGATACATATATTGTATTTATTTCCCTGTTATGGCTGTGTTCATAGGCGATGTAACAGAAGATAACAGTGAAGTTTTGGACTACGAAGAATTCCGAGGACTTGGGGGACCAATACTACAGGATTATCACCACCATAGCGGTATTGATTAATTTATACACCTATAAAAAAAATCACATAAAACTTTTGTATACCTTAAATAAAGTTTTAAATTATATACAGATATCTAGAATTTTACATGATGAAATTTAAAGATAACGAACAGTACTCGAGCTGAAAAGTCCATTTCAAACGATACAAGTCAGGAGCAGAGCAAATATGGAACTCTAAAACATCAGATTGGGATCAGGTGCCATGGAGGAGTGAGCATTCCCTGTCAACTGATCAAACCCGCCATGTGCTCTCATAATTGGGAAAACCGGAAAAATTCATAGACAATTTAGTGTGTAAATAGTGACAAATTGTATTTAATGACAAGGTCATTGTATCACCGATAGTACTTTATAGTAATTTCATCAATATTATTTTGTCAAAATATTTTGACAAACCCTTTTGGTTGAAATATGTTCTGTTTTTTTTTTCTATTCTGACTTAAAAAAAATGCAATGCATATTTTTTTCTCTTACTATCGTTGATGTATAAAGCTCGGTTTCCAATTTCGTCCATTCGTTATTTTGTAGATGTCAACGAAGATGCTGCGAATGACCTTCGTAAGAAAGTCCGAGTCTTGTGCTGGGTGATGACTGCGCCAAAGAACTTGGCCAAAAAAGCAACTGCCGTGAAAAACACGTGGGGAACACGGTGCAATAAAGTGATATTTTTCAGTAGCCAGACCAACACCTCTTTCCCAACAGTCGGTCTACAAGTGTCCGAAGGGCGCGAACATTTGACTGGGAAAACGATACAAGCGTTTAGATATTGCTACGAACATTACAGGGATCAATTCGATTGGTTTTTAAAAGCAGACGATGACACTTTTATGATAGTTGAAAACTTGAGATACTTTTTGTCCCACCACAGTCCTAACTCTTTAGTTTTCTTCGGACATAAATTCAAGCCTATTGTGAAGCAGGGTTACTTCAGTGGCGGTGCGGGGTATGTCTTGAGTAGAGCTAGTCTAGAGAAGTTTGTGACGGAAGGTAGCGTCAACCCGTTCATCTGCAGGCAAGATGGCGGCGCAGAGGACGCAGAGCTGGGTAGATGTATGATGAAGCTAGGGATAAAAGCAGGTGATTCTTTGGACATGTTTGGCAAGGAGACTTTCCATCCTTTTGTGCCAATCGCTCACCTGGAAGGCCACCACCCGGAGTGGTTTTACAAATACAGCGCCCATAAGCCACGAAAGGTAGATATTATACAGTTAACTTTCCCGACACCTCAAATGGAATGCCCGTGATAAAACACAGTCGATATATTTGTAACTAGCTTCAGCTAAATTGGTGGTTAGGGTTTTACATGTATCTGAATTACAGTTTTGTTCTCATGGATTTTACTTTCGGGAGTAACCTAGAAAAATCAAACTTGAATTTGTTTCATATTTTTGTCTTGTTTTGTTTTAAAACTTTTATCGAAATCTATATTTTTTTCCCTCCTTACAGGGCCTTGGTTGCTGCAGTGACTACAGTATCTCCTTTCATTATATGTCCCCCTCCGATATGTATCTAATGGACTACTTATTATACCACCTTAAACCTTACGGCATTGTCCAACAGCCAGGGAAGAATAAACACTTTGACAGCGATCCAGAACCTCACAAGGACGAATAAATGTCGCTCATTGTTCAGTCCTTATATCAATTTTTGTTTATTCGTTTATTTGTGTTGTACAATGTGAAATTGAAGAGTTGTGGTGCTTGAAATAACTATGCTTTAAGTTTTATCATCGTTTTTCACTTTACGATTTTTTTCTTTTGCTGTAATTTAACTTTAAGTGCAATCTGCAATAATATTTTATATTCATTTTATTTAGTACATCATTGGTACATCGAGGGTTTATCAATATACAGTTTATGAATACAGAAAATTCCTGATGTAGCGAATATGTTTAAATTCGGCGAAATGATTTTACTATAGGTCTAATTTGTAAATCGTAAATTGTTAAACTCCGGATATAAAAAGAATGGTTATAAAAAGGGACATACTCTTACATAGAGTGTACTAACTTATAGTACATCTAGGTTCCTAACAAATGAAAATTGAAAGTTCGCTATACGTGTAATTTACTTATATGATTTTGACTGATATTTACATACATGTAGGCCTACTTTTTTATGACAATGCATATTCATCACTTGGATCATCTGCTAGACCATGTACCACATCTACTCAGTATTCAACTGTCTCTAAACAGACTTTACCCCTTGTGTTCTGATTATTTATGCTGGTTATAGTGTTTCTGTGCACTAAATGAAATTCGAAAATATTAAAATTGATATGTGACAATCTGAAATGATTTGATGATTCACATTTGAAAGCCGATGGAAGATTTTTGCGCTCTTTACTATAGGAGCTGCATGTATTAGTAACGCAAAAAAAAAAAAAAAAAAAAAAAAAAAAAAAAAAAAAAAACCTAATTAACTTCTGTTTTAGCTCTTGGGTATACAGTTTATCATTGAGGGAGTTAGCAAGATCCATTTCCCTAAGACCCTGCCCTAGAATCATGAGACAGGCTAAATTTCAACCTTCTATAAAAAAAACTCTTAATTTGCATATGCCAGCAGATTGATGATACAAAATTAAAAAGAATTTTCATTTTGGACTGCTTAATTTCTAAAAAAGATTTCAGCGCATATGCATATCTAGACTTAAGCTTAAGTGCTTCATGATCTTGGGGCCAGGACTATTTCACTTGACAAAAGTAATGTGTCGATGTATCGATTTTTTAAATGCCCGATATGCACATGGATGCATTCATAACAATGTCAACCCGTGCACGCACGGGTCAAAGTCTAGTTTTATATTTTAAAAAATCGAACATTTATTTGACAAAGTATAAGTTTGCTTCAACAAATTTGTTTATTAAAGCACGCCGAGACACATCTTTAACGCTTAGTTCAAGATGGACATAATTCAGGGGCGTAGCAACAGGGGTTTTTTTTTTTTGCTTGTCAACTTTTTCAGGTAAGTAAAAAAAAAAATTCTTCTGGCTGGCCCCTCCCAACTTTCAAAAAACGATGCTACGCGCCTGTAATTCAAAGCCTGTATTTTGCTTTGCACTCATAGAAACGAAGAAGCACACATTTCAATCATATATTTAATCAACAAGGAAACATGTACCAGAACTTTTGTCGTTGTTGAGCTCTCCGAACGAACTGTCCAGCAGACTGTGTGTCTAACATAAAAGAGAAAAACAGAAGAAAAAATATTATTTATGGTCTTACTTCCTGGACAGTTCGGTCGTGTACACATTTAACCACATGGACAGGGCCTGTGATCTGTGTCTAGTTTCTGTCAGGGCTCTCTCTGTAAGGGAATACATACAGTTAGTAACACGATTTATTTTCAAAATTATTTGTAAACTTTCACTGTCAAGAACTTATAAATACTGGAAGTATTCTCTGTCCCCTTTTTCCTCTAGGGTGTTGAATTCGGCATTGAACTTTATCCTCAAGTGTCTGTTTTCATATCACATGTAATGCACATGTGGAACACAGGTCTACACTTGTTTCGTATACGGAGTACAGGGGGGTGCCCGTGTCTAAAACAATTTAAGTGCCTGTGATGTGGAATATGAAAGCCCCATTTCTTCTCATACAAAAGATATGACCAATGTTAAAGTTTTTTGTGACAGACTGAAAGACTCTCTTTTCATTCAAAAATCATGACCAGGATTAAAATTTTTGTGAATCAATTACTGACAGCTGAATGCTTTGGGCCGGGAAGGCGGCCGGGGGGACGAATATACAAGTTGTAAAAAACAACAAAAAAACACAAAAAAATTGCTAAATTCAACATCACAGTAAGAAGTGTTAAAATTACAATAAATGTTTCGCTGTCCATTAATATACAGGTATAAAAGAGTTTCCAAAAATTATACGTGAAGGAAATGAAGATTAGCTCGTGCTAGCAACTCCGGAATTTTTATCGTCGATCCGCTTGGGCTCCTAGTTTAGCACTCTATTGGCTGTATCCGCGTTGAGAAAATGTCCAACCTGGCCAAAGTCCCCTTCTTGACAGGTGTCAGACGGTTGTTTTATTTAGTGACAGTGAATGAAACTTCCTTTAAAGATGTCGAAGAAGTTCCACTTTACATTAATGAAGTAAGAGTTTGTACTGTCACTCCATCATTATTCCTTTAAGCGTTGTGTTACATAACAGGTCCAGCACAATACCCCGATAAAGGTATATAGCTTGATAAAGCTATATAGCTTTATGAAGGTATTTAAAATACCTTGATCAAGGTATTTTATGTAATGAAAATTCTAAAAAATTATTTAATATGTTTTACGGTGTGACCGTTGGGGCGAGCGCAGTTATGTACAATAAAAAACCTACACATGTACTGCCTATCATTCAAGAAAAAGAAAAAAAGAAGAAAACAAAACAATAAAAAGAAATAACTTCCGAAGCATCGGGATCGAGATTCCGAACTTCTCGGAAGTTTCCGACAAATCGGAAATACCCGAGCCGTTAAATGACGAAAAGTATGACGTCAGATAAAAAGTCCTGTGTTGACTTAGGATGCAAACTATATTTTTATGGCATGGAGATTGCATTAAAATGTTTTTTGTATTTTTTTTCAAGTAAGTTGTTGCTATGTTTTAGCCACCATGTTGCTATGCACCGCAAAGGATTATTGGGAGTTTGGAATTTTTTCACGCGGTGAGATAAAAATTTCTTGGAACAATGTGCAGATTTCAACCCGAATTTCCTCCATTCGTACACGTTAGTCTATTGAGCTCGCTAAGCAAGCGGCGCTTCGCTATAAATTAATTACTGAAAGTCGAGTTCTGAGTTGTTGTCAGTAAATTCACCCATGCATGTAAAGTACTCAAACACAAACAAATCAGTACAAAAACGTGTCGTGTGAGGAGACGTTATTTTATGCTTTCTTTTTGATACCAGAGTGTTTTTCATGCACGAGTAGACACACTGACAAAAACTCAGAACTCGACTTTCAGTATTTAATTTTTAAAGAATTTTTTTGAATTTTCATTACATAAAATACCTTGATCAAGAAATGTTAAATACCTTGATAAAGCTATATAGCTTTATCAAGCTATATACCTTTATCAGGGTATTGTGCTGGACCTGCATAACTTTGGATAAGCATAAATCATTTCCAATGATAATTTGATTCTATAACTACGTGTATATCTATTTGATAAAAATAAAAAAAAAATTAATGATACTATTTTTATCTGCTTATTGCAAAGCAGGGTTGGGTGGAGGTACAATCTGAATCTTTTCAAGGGTATTCAGTGCCAATTAGGCAACACCACATTCATACAGTACTAGATTCTATTGTTTGCTCTGTGTGAATGTTTATGTATCAAAAAATACTACTTGATCAAACATTTTACATAAGTGCAAAAGATCTGGGATTAGAAATTTGGAACACAAACAATTGTGATACATGATGACACAGTCCTTGCATTTCTTCCCATCTGAGTACAGATTAAGAATTTGAAGGGAAAAAACTCTCCCTTTACCCTCACTTGTGCATCAATCTAAACATTTCAAATTACACCATATCCAGTTATCATTTATCTGTTGCCTAACTTGCCTATCGTGTATAAAAGACCCATTAACATGTCTCTTTTGTAAAAAAAACACTTGACCACTATGACCAGCATCGACACTTAATGAAGTCAGAGCATTCAGTGACTGGGCATGTAAAATCATGATTAGAATGTGCAACTTGAAAAATTTTAACTGTAAATCGCTGAAACATCAAATTTTTTGATTATCTACAAAAGAAATTGAAATGGATGACAATGATTTTAAAATTATTTCCGAAGATGTTAAAAACAAGGAGCTTTATTTCTTTCTCAGGCAACCCCCTTCTTCTTTGTGTGCATTTTTCTGGAGATGGCAGTCATGTGGTACAAAAAGGACAGGAAAGCCCGATTCAATGATGGTGCTACCTCCATAGGTGCTGGACAGTATTCACGACTCCCAATGTAAGTATTCTATGACTTTTAAAATTTTTGAATGTTTGTTTTTTGATTAAAGAAGACATATCGTGCATTATGTAAAACATAGCACTATAGTTATCAACCTTGGCCATTGAATAATCTTTTAGAGAAAGTGTGTATGCAATCCAAATGAAAATTCCCTATCTGACAATTTTTTATGACTCTTTCGTTGTCATTAACTTCCTTCTGTGAATAAAAAAATGTTTTCTGATTTTCTTTTTGTTCATCTGTAGGTTTCTATTGAAATCCATTATGTACACTGGATATATATGGGTGTACGACAGATACCATATTTACGAGTTGCCATGGGACTCTGCGTGGACATGGTGGATATGTTTTCTGGGGGTGGATCTAGGATATTACTGGTTTCACAGATTGGCACATGGTGTGAAATTTGATAAAAAAATATATTAAAGTATTATTGAATGACCTGTAGCTAAAATACTGCATCTAATTAATCTATTTAGATTTTGTTGTTAGTAGTTGTTTCACAAATTGTCAGTATACACTTTCAGTCAAAATATAAAGTGAAATGTGTAAACAGAATTTTTTTGCCCTTGTTGCAAGTGTGCAAATTTAAAGCAGTTCAATTTCAAAGGAAAAAGTATTGTCTTTTAATTACAACTGCGTTTGGGCAAATTTAAAGCAGGCGAAAATTGTTTTCAGGTGTGAATGACATAAACAACCCTGCATGTATACAGTAAGTCTATTTTGATAAAGATTATTTTTTTCTTCAGAGGTGAATTTTATGTGGGCTGCCCATCAAGTACATCACAGTTCTGAGTACTACAATTTCACGACAGCTCTACGACAATCTGTGCTTCAGGTTTACACTTCATGGGTAAGATTTTATTCTAATGCTTATTTGAAAGCATTAGTCTTTTGAAGAATTTTAAAAGCATTTAGAAAATTCAAGTAACATTGTAGAAAATGGACAAGAAAGGGGACATTGCATCAGAGACATATAAAACCAAGGCAATTTAAAGCGTAAAATAAACATGGATCGGTTTCCTAACTGCCGAATTATATTTCTTCAGTAATTAAAACAACAAAAAAGTCTGTTTATCGCCTTCTCAAGCCAAAATATTAATTAAAAAGTTTCTGTTTACATCGTCGGTAGCCTCCATTTTAACTCTCGCACAGTCCGAGATTTGAAAAATTGTAAACAATAGGACCTGCGAGATTAGAGTGTGACTAAAATGGGTAGCGAAACCCGGGCCGGGCCGGGATTTTTGATAACGAAAACCGGGCTTTTGATAATCACGAAATAAATACTCATTCTTTCTTCATGAAATTTACGGACATAGTTTATTATTCTAGGATTGGCCTTCGCTGAAAGTTTTAGGTCAAAATGTTTTGTTTTTCAATGATTATCACCGATTGTCCTTTTCCAAGTGACTAAAATGGGTAGCGAGCCCGGATTGCTCATTTTAGCGGTTTAAACTTAATTTCGGCAGTATATTTACAATTATTTCATTTGGATCTTTGGAATTGAACTTTAACTACCTAAAACATTTAACTGTTGCAGTAATAAATCACGATTATTGAAAATAAACGCATTTTTTGAACACCCGGGATTGGTCGAAACCGGACACGTTCACCCGGGAAAAACCTTTTATTTCCGAAATACTTATCAGAGAATGACATATAATTGAAATATAAATGACTCTTTTTTTGATTTGCATATTTTTATTAATTTTTCCAATTTATTTCTTAGATGTATCTCGGTCAGGGACTGAAAAAAATCTGCATTCTTTCTCTGGCAATCCGGAATTATTAATTTGTCCCGGGCAAACGCGTCCGGTTTTGACCTGTCCCGGTTCTATGAAAAATGACAAAAACCCTAATAATCGACATTTAAATTCATTATGATTGAACAATTTAACTATTTGAAGTTAATAAACAACCATTAAATGCAAATATCACAAACACTTTCGATGCATTAAGCTTAAAATCGCCAAAATGAGTAAACCGGACTCGCTACCCATTTTAGTCACCTGGAAAAGGACAATCGGCGATAATCATCGAAAAACACAACATTTTGACTTAGAATTCTCAGCGAAGGCAAAACCTATAGTTATAAACTATGTCTGTAAATTTCATGAAGAAAGAATGAGTATTTATCTCGGAATTACCAAAAACCCGGCTCTCAGTTTTCAAATTCCCGGCCCGGCCCGGGTTTCGCTACCCATTTTAGTCACACTCGCGAGATTACGCGAGATTTCGGAGAGTTGCGAATCTCTGGTTTTATATGTCTCTGATTGCATGTTTTATTTAAACACAGTGTATATATTTCTAAGTTTAATTTCAGGTTTTCTACCTTCCTCTTGCCTTATTCATGCCACCCTCTGTTTTCATGGTTCACCAAGAGTTGAATATTTTGTATCAATTTTGGATCCACACTCAGGTATGTAATACAAGCATATTATGTACAATTTGGAATATTGTAAATCACTTTATATTTGCTTAAACTTTTGTGCAAAATTTTGGGAGACTGTCTCCTTGTGAAATTTCATTCTCAGGTATATTTAAATTGGTAAAAATTATATGGATTCATAAAAATTTTGTCTTACCTATAACTACCACATACATATCTTATGATAATATGGTGTGGCAAATACTCTGGGATCTACAGTATAAGGATTATTGTGTTTTTGTTGATGTATCTAAATGAATACCTAGGTATTATTTGTTTTTGTAGTACGTAAAATCTCTGGGTCCTCTGGAATACATTCTGAACACACCCAGCCACCACAGAGTGCATCATGGGAGAAATCCTTACTGTATTGATAAAAACTACGCTGGCACTCTCATCATCTGGGACAGGCTGTTTGGTAAAAAAAAAAAATCATTTCTTTTGTTTTTGTCAATTTCCTACTGGTGACTTTTATACATAAATACTTGAAGTGTTCATATTTAGGTAGAATTCATATTTTGGTGCAATTGATATTGAGCTACAGCCTGACTACCTCTACATCATGATTTTTCAGTAATACTCTAAGAAATACTTAATACACTGATTTGGGATTGTGCCAGTTAGTTACTGGTTTATGTTTGTATTGCAGTTTAAATATGCAGAAATAAATGCACCAACATGTAACAAATTCTACAACCTAAGTATTGTTTTAGGTACCTTTCAAGCTGAGGAGGAAGAAGTTGTGTATGGTCTGACTCATCCATTAAACACATTTGATCCAAACGTCATTCAGGTTGGTGTTAGCCAGATCAATTTTTTGAACATATATGTATACAGTGATTTATTTTAAGCCAGTAGTTAAGCATCTTGTACCTGTTTTTAGTTTGGGTATCTGAAGTACATGATTGAGAGATTCAGGGAGATGGATGGGTGGAGAAACAAACTGAAGGTGTTGTTCTGTGGACCAGGATGGGGCCCTGGTAAACCTAGGACAGGGGATATAAAGGACATCCCTGTGGTGTGTATTAAATTTGAATATCAAGTTGACATACTGTAAATGTATTACATTTAGCAGTGAATTTTATTTAGTGCTTTTGGTGGAAAGCCGCTCATTCAAGTATATCGCTAAATGTCCCGATTTCATACATTTATATCTAGCACATTCAGATAGCACTAAAATCAAATCTACGCTAACTTGTTGAAAATTCAATTCCCACTAAATATCATATGCACCAAATAGAATACATTTACAGTAAGTTAACATGAGTGATTTTAACTCTCATTATTACACATCTCACTAAGATGACCTAGAAGTATTGTATTCATTGCTTTCTCTCCTGCTTCCTCAGTAAACCATATTTCACATGCGTGTTTTTCAGGTGAAGGCCCCCTGGCCCCAGTACGATGTCAAACTCCCCGCCTGGGTCAGTGTATATACTGTGGTACACTTCACTCTCGAGCTTCTGTTCTATCAAGAAGTGGCAGCCAGGAAGGAAGTAAGTTACTAATATATACGTAAAATGCTTAAAAGGAAAATTTATAGCCTTGCAAGTTTGATCTTTTTGTTAAACTAAAAATTAAAGCATTGTTAAAATTGTGTTTATTTGTATTTTTACTGGATCTTCCTATGATCTTTTAGCAAACTGTCACTTAAAACTATTGCTTAAATACATATTACTTGAAATAAGCAAAATCATAGATATTTCTTGATATTGTTTTAGCCAAATTACTTCCTTTTTTTCTACAATAAATGATAATATTAATACTGGATGAGTTAATGCAAATGCACATCTACATGAACTGTTTTCCAATAATAGGGATTGTCACAGTTATCTGTCTTGCTGTTTGTTCTCCATATTGGACTCTGTCTGACCTCCTTTGGGAAGATTTTTGATAACAAGTAAGTATGGAATGAAGAGGTGTTGGTGAAACATGGTATTTCTAACTTAGAGAAGTCAGACAAAGTCCAAACTGTTGTATGGTCCAGAACTAGACATGTACCATTAACTCACAAGGAGAGAAGTTTGATCAAGTTGACATGTCTGAATTTCATCTTTTACCTTGATTTTGCACTTTAATTAAGTTTTGATCATTAAATTCTATATTGCTTTAGATAGTATATCTATTTACTGGTACACTGGTTCTGTATTTTAAAATTTTTGGGCTCAAGTTAAGTAAAAAGCAGACAAAAGGGCCCACATAAAACAAAGTCCTTCATCTTTTATCGAAGTACATTGTATATGGTAAATAAAATTGTAATTTCATTCGGTAAGTTGCATAGACATTCATTCCTTAAATTTAGTTTTGAAGAAACTTTCAGAGTGCATGTCTCTATTTTTCAGTCCCTCTGCTCCCCAGTATGAAGTCCTAAGATGTCTGCTGACGTTAATCGGAGAAGTCTTGCTGTGTCACTATGGTTTCTATGGTGCCCCCGGTTACAGGCCTAGCTTCGTTGTAGCTCTACAAGGAGTGTTTTTATTCTCTTTCTGCTTGTGGTCCTCGGTCTTATACAGCAAAACCATGAAAGCTCGGAAAGTGGAGTAGACTCAGCTCTTACTGAGTTTTGTATGTGACAATCACCCAAATATCTGTGATAATATTTTAAATCAGGGGTTATTTGTATACCCCGGTACAACTTGTTGACATTCCAGTAATATTTTATATTATGATTTTATGATTTGTGATTTATACAGATATGAATGCTCCTCAGTGTCAAGTTGATAGTAAAATGATGTCAAACAGTTATAAGACAATCAAATTGATCTCGGTGGGAAATAAACTGAGGAAAATGTTAGATTTTCTGTTATAGATGATATGTTTATGGTGCTATGAATTGCCTGGTTTACTAATTGATGTTAATCCATTTTTGTAACAAAATAAAATTTATACTGCAATATCTTTTTTATCATTAACTCTTTAGTGTGCAGTGTAGAGATGGGGATAGGAGGGGGCCAAAATAGGTATTACATGGGATGAAAACAGTAGGGCCAGTTACTCAGGTGAGCATTGTGTCCCATGGGCCTCTTGTTGTTTTAGATTGTAGAGACCCATAAATTCATGTCTCGACCCATATGTTTAAGTTTCAAATTACGGTATCCTGCATGTCTATTATCATTCTTTAACCAAAAAATCAAGTCCCACAAAGCAATTTCTTTTTTCAAATCACGGAAATTTTATCCCAAGAAAGTAAATTTTATTTACAGTTATTGACTCGTTAAAAATTTTCACACCAGAAGAGAAAACTGATTCAGTTCATAATTGTTTATTGTCATATATATGTACTCTCCATAATACTACATAATCCTTAAGTTTTAACTTAAAACATACATATAAAAGCACCATAAAACAAGAATTTATAACAAAATATCACAGTTATCTTATTATGAAACATTTGCCTGCATGTCTGAATTTATCGGTAATTATGACACAATTATGAATTGTTTAGAACAAGTCATTTTATCAGCACAAGAATTTATGTAAGTTATGCAAACTTGGATTTGTACAATCATTTTCTATATGAATGACTTTATATCAACAATATACACATAGTGTACAAGAATGAAAAAAAATCTTAAAACCCCATAAATAACTCCTAGCTATTTACCGGGTAAGTAATTAATTAAAATACTGAAGTACGATGTTCTGAATCTGTCTCTGCAAACATCTGTGTGAGAAGCATCATCTTGCTTCAACACCATCTTAATGGACAGAAGGGTTTTTGTTTCAATTTTCTGTCAACATGTACAAACAGATAATTAAATAGCAAAACGAAAGTGACAATTTATACAATGTTTTATGACTATGAATTAACAATGGCAGTAGCAAATTACTGGTATAGACTAACCATGGTATCTCAAGCTTGACAGGTCTGAAGATATTTAAGAGTATGAGACATCAAAAATGATTTCACTTTAACAAATAGTACACAGGTACTTGACATAACTAATCCCAGATACATATACAAATGAACTTCTTAAAAACTTACTATGATGAAAATAAAAAAAAAAAAACAACCTGGACAAAACAAACAGACAGGGGACTATTGTTACATTAAATGAAACATGTTGATAATGTTTTAAAACAAAAATACCGGTATGTGTCTTTTTTCCTACTTTGCCAACCTTAGATCAAAGGAAACATAACATTGACATTTTATTCAATGAAGATCTGCTAAATTTCATGTAATGGATATCAAGAGGAACTGTTCAAGATACTTTAACTATTTCACTTAACAATTAAATTATTGCCTTGAAAACTTGTTATAACATATGTCCATGTCATGATCAACAAATTCTATTGATTTTCAAATATTAAAGGACTATTTTTACTTCATTACATGTGAAGTAAGATTCACTTGTAATACATGTACTTATTTTTATCAACAGTTGACTTGATTTGACCTCTATGAGTCATTTTGTACGTATTTGCATAAGATAGGGAATATACATAATTCTAGTTTGATTTTCTGTGGAGTATGGACATGTCTTTATGCCAAATGACATTTACAGATATAAGCTTGTTGACATCATAACCTGCTTTAAAAAGACTCCTGCAACATACGACAATGTAAGTTTTAATTAATTCCAATCAAGGGGGTCAAGTTATAGCACTTACAAAATTTATTTGATAACCATGACAAAAGGATTTTTTTTATTTAACTGGGGAAAAGACAAACTACTGGCAAAATAAATATTATTGAGCAGAATATGAAAGTGTAATATTCATTCGTAGTCACTGTTCATCAAAATACATCTATGGAAGATTTAATTAGTTCTACAACAAAGAAACTCCATAATCAAACACAGTGTACAACCTAGGTCATTCTAAAATGTAACAGCCAAGATTAATGTTTATCAAACATTAGCAAACCACATTTGGTTCTTTCCAAATAATAAAACCTATAGGTACATGTATATACTGAAAGAACTCTCATTCAGGTATTGAAAAAGATACTTCATGTATCATTAACTTTGCCAACATCCCATTAACATAACCTATTCTAAACATTACACTTTCACAAATAGGACTTTAATTTGAGCAAGCATGACATTGGTCCTTTGCAAACTAAATTTAAAACAAATTCAGTACAAACTGCAATCATCATTACTGAAATGTACTACATGTATATTCAGATCCAAGTATCAGATCCATCCAAATTTAATAACATGTAGGTACTTTAAACTTCAGGTTCATAGTCTATAAAATGCTTGATAAATATTGCACTTTCCCATAAATCTGAGACTTCTGGAATGTTTCCTAACTTGGTAGTTGAGCAGAATATGAATGTAAGTCAGAATCAGGAAGTGTTCTTTTGTAAAGGAGGTAGAAAACTCCAATCCATTGAAGACATGTGTTCTTCATGTTCCTCCATCACTGTCTTTATAATGTCATCAAATCTGAAAAAAATTCCAATTGAAAGTTGAAATTCTCAGAGTGCTACAAACACATACATGTATATTTACCTATTTCGGATGCATTTAATTCTAAATGTTCAAACAACTGAATATTCAGATAATGTTCTCTACTTGAAGTCAAATTATGAAGTTTGTAGGGATGCACTTCAACAAAAAAAAAAAAATTCCAGACCTTCAGATTTAATATTCTTACATCATATATAAATATACATTTCTTTTACACATTTGAGATGAACATGCACCCTTAAATGTTTATACAGTGTTTAAAAACACTAAATCATGGCTCTTTAAATGGTGCTTACTTTTTGACAGTCTCCCTGTTGTCATCGCAGACTTTCATGGACTCTAATGAAGAGGCACCCCAGGAGTTTGCAGAGTTACTTCCCTTGGAATCCTGCCTTGTCATGCCATTTTGTGTCTGCAAAGAAGGAGTTGCCTTTACTATAGTTTCAGTACTTCAGAAACAGTCATTTTGTTTAGAATATCTTCACCTGCCTTAATTATTTAATTCCTCTATCTACAAAGCATTGGTTTGAGGAGGGTAGAGGGGCTAAAAATGTCTGTTAAAAAAGACATGGTACATGTTTTGGTGTATTTCATAAATTATTTTTATTAAGGAAAACGTGATTTTGCTATTTTGAAAATTGTCCAAAATGAACAGCTTTACCCCCTCCTAATAGCATGAAATAACTGCACAAGATCTCTGCGTAAGTGTCAATCTTTTGGGAAAGGGGATATGAAAAAAAAAACAGGCTTAAAAATGCATTTACACAATAGAATTTAGAACTTTGTTAGCTACAACTGTGGGCAAAAGCTTACAGCCATTTTGATCAGACTCCAGATATCAGATTGTCTCTGTTTCTGTGACTGTAACAGTTTGTTTGTGGCATCTGTGATCTGTTTACAGCACTGCTGAATGCTGGGTAATAACTGGAACAGTTCATGTTTACAGGCACAGATTTTCCTGCAATTAAAAAAATATTTTGTACATGTATATCTAATTTCAAAGGCAATCTTCAAATTCTTGTTGTTTCATGTGCCATATAAACAAGTTCCTACAAAATTCCTCCAAAGAAGAAAAATACTTAAAAGTTACCCTGGTACTTAAAATGTAACTAACAAAAATTTAAGTCACCTGTGTCATATTGATCTTTAATCTGAGTTTAGATTGTGTAATGTATTGTCCAAACCCTAAACAAGTGTGCAGATCTCATAAACTTTTGTTCCTTACCCTAGGTGAGTATAATGATCCTGTAAAGTGTGAAGTTTTTGTACCTTGCCATAAATGTGTACAAAATCCTGTTAACTTTCTGTTCATATGATTCTGTAAATCGCTGTCCCTTACACTTATTGTATTTAGAACCTTTAAACATACTTCATACTCTTACCCTCAATATGTGTAGAGATCCTGTAAACATTATTCTTTACAAGAAATATTTTGATCCTGTAAACTATATTCCTTACCCTACAAGTTAATTGTGATCCTGTAAATATTATTCCTAGCCCTAAATGTTGTGATCCTGTAAACATTATTTCTAACCCTAAATGTAAGCAGATTCTGTATACATTATTCCTTACCCTAAATGTGTGTATAAATCCTGTAAACTTTTATCCCTATGGATGAGACACTTTACGACAATCTGAACCATTGGGCTGTGGTCTTTATAGATATCCCGTCCACCTGCATCACAAAGAAGCTCATCATCAGAATTTTGAAAAACATATGTGCCATTCATGGAATACTCCGTAAAAATCTATTCAGATTAATTTATACTTCTAGTTTTTATTTCAGCATTTTCCAAGTGGTTGAGTGTATATTGTGACTATTGTTTTCCCATTTAATACTAAAAAAACACTTTTTTTCCAATCCCTTCACACCTCTCAAAAATAAAAAAAGTTCCAAGACTCTTCATCACACATTATGTTCAATATTTCAAAATTAAGAGAATGAATATAGAAAATTTGATTTATTTTTATCCAACCTTTGCCGGCTTGTCTCATGTCATGATATAGAGTTACAGCTTTCTTCTCTCTGAAAGTAAAATCATTTAATAAACTATCAATAGCTACGTAGGATGAAAATTCTTTTTTTTTCCCCTTCATATTAAACCTAAAAGGCTTTTTTCACATAAAGCTGACATTTTTCTTTCAGAAACTTACATATCTTCTAAAACTTCATTCAGTTTGCCTCGAGCGAATGGACTCTTTTGTAATTCCACAATCTTGGTCTGTAAGGCAGTGGATTGTTGGTCTAGCTTGGTCACTTTCTCTCTCTACAAGAAATCAGGATTAAATACCTTAGAATTCAGCTTCACGGGGATAAACTTTAAAGTGATTCAGAGAGGAGTGAGAGGGGTTAGAAATACAGTAAAACTCGGTTATAACGAAGTCACTGGGACCTATGAAATCACTTCTCTATATTTGTAATTCGTTATATCTGTGTAATGAATTCGTTAAATTTATATAGCTGGGGATCCAAGATAACTTTGCTATATCTGTGAATTCCCAATATCTGTGTTCGAACTAAACGAATTTTACTGTAGTGAGAGCAAAAGAGGGAGGGGTGAGAGAGAAGGGGAAGAGAGATAGAGGGGGTGAGAGAGGAAGAGAGAAAGGATGGGGGGTTGTGATGATGGATTCCTTTCAGTATTGTACCAGGTTTCTATGGACATCCACTTCTTCTCCAATTCTCTTCCATTTGGCCACTACCTTTTCAGCATCTGTAAAAAAAGAAAATCACTTTTTAATGTCAATGTCTTTTCAAGAATAAGAAAAATGTAAAAATCAATACATATGAAAGAATGTAATGTGTAAGAAATAAAAATTACTGTTTTCAGACATTTTGATTAAGGTTATATATAATTCTATTCTCATGAAAGAAAGTGTAGATATTTGGTATCTGGAATGCAAATCTTTGAGATATAAGGAACATGTCTAAATGAGTTCTACATACATGTATGAATTCGAGTCTCAAAAAGGGCAGTTATTAAAAATCTTTATCTTATCTACGTCAATTCAAAGGTTCCTTCAGTAATTCTATCAAGCTTCTACAAAGCTGCACAAAATTTTGGTTATTTATAGATTTATTTGAAAGTGAGACTTCTACACTTACTTTGTACTCCATCTGACTTCTGGATTTCATACATGTCAAGGTCATGTTGTAAACTGAAATTATTTATAGACACTTTAAAACCACATTTAAACAAAAATTTCAATTCCATTTATTAACTCATCCAGTGTATTTACATGTACTATACATATGTATTATTTTGCAACTGTTTGATTTATTCATACAAATAGGCTCCAATTATTGATCAATGCTGTACATTTGGATTAAAAAGAAATACAGTAAAACTCACTTAGAGAGTACTTAGATATAAGGAATTATCAGTTAACAAGAAGATGTGTATTTTCCTTATCCCTAATATGATATCATTCTGTATGTCCTACCATTCTTTGAAATACTGCATCTTTGACAATAGGTGATCACAACTACCCACCATATTGTTCTTCATCTTCAGAAAACTAGAGTTGGTTCTAAGTAAACTTAACCTGAAACAAAATACAGAAAGTACTTAGAATATCAAATGATATGAATCAACCAAGACTTTAAGAAAAATTTAGATGCTAAAGCACAGAAAAATTTTCATTACACCAATTTTGCACAATTACTCTAATTTTGAAACAGTTCCTTTTAATATACACTTCAAAACCTTATATGATACTTCTATAGTAACCACTTTGGTCCTAAATTGTCTGACTTCAATATACCACAAATTAACAGAAAACTTACATAGCTGCCCTTTGACTCTGAATGAGTCTCCTGAAATCCACCACTTGTTGACCACAGAAATAAACAGACTCTGCCCAGGCTCGCTTTTGTTCCTGTAAAAATAAAGACATTTTTAAATTTTTATTTGAACTATAACCAACCATACCTGTAACTTCTCTCAATATTTTACATAAGCCTTGATACATGTTATGTATGAAAGAGGAATTCAGTGCTTTAATGCATAATCTACTAGATCTGAATTGAAACCTGCCAAGGCTCTAGTGTGAAAGTTTTGACATAACTGCATGTACACATAATTTACAGGACAGAATGATTTTTAAAAAATCAAAAACATAAACAAGAGGTTCATGGGCCACAACACTCACCTGAGTAGCACTGGTGATGTCGTTCTTTACTAAAATGCCCCCCCCCCAGGGTTACAATTTTAACAATTTAGAATCTACAGATTCTCTATTGTGGTCCCACCCAACCCCCGGGGGTCATGATTTCAAAATTTAGATTCTACACTACCCCAGGATGCTTCCACATAAGTTTCAGCTTTTCTGGCCCAGTGGTTCTTGAGAAGAAGATTTTTAAAGTTTGTTCCTATACATTTCTATGTAAAACTTGGATTCTCTATTGTGGCCCCGCCCAACCCCCGGGGGTCATGATTTGAACAATTTAGATTCTACACTACCCCAGGATGCTTCCACACAAGTTTCAGCTTTTCTGGCCCAGTGGTTCTTGAGAAGAAGATTTTTAAAGTTTGTTCCTATATATTTCTATGTAAAACTTGGATTCCCTATTGTGGCCCTGCCCAACCCCCGGGGGTCATGATTTGAACAATTTAGAATCTACACTACCCCAGGATGCTTCCATATAAGTTTCAGCTTTTCTGGCCCAGTGGTTCTTGAGAAGAAGATTTTTAAAGTTTGTTCCTATATATTTCTATGTAAAACTTGGATTCCCCATTGTGGCCCCGCCCTACCCCCGGGGGTCATGATTTAAACAATTTAGAATCTACACAACCCCAGGATGCTCCCACATAAGTTTCAGCTTTTCTGGCCCAGTGGTTCTTGAGAAGATTTTTTAATGACCCCATCCTATTTTTGTATTTTCTTTATTATCTCCCCTTGTGAGGGATCTTGGCCCTTTATTTTAATAATTTAAAATTCCCTTCACCTAAGGATGCTTTGTACCAAGTTTGATAAAATTGGCCCAGTGGTTCTTGAGAAGAAGTCAAATATGTGAAAAGTTAACAAACGGACGGACGGACGACGGACAAAACGTGATCAGAAAAGCTCACTTGAGCCTTCGGCTCAGAGCCTTCGGCTCAGGTGAGCTAAAAAGCAATATTTTATCTCCCCCTTATTTGAAAAAAAACCCTTGAAATATACTTTACATACATTATATGGCAAAGCTGTTTTGGAGTCTTTCACAATGCTCTGAACATTAGGTGGCAATGGCTTGTTCTTTTTATCTCCACCACCTTGATTCTCTCCCTTGATGAACATGAACACTACCCAATCCTCCTCTCCCTGTAAAATTTAACATCACTTATCAAACTCTAATTTCTCTTATTTTCTCAGAATCTGAATCATAATGGCATTCATGTTGTAAAGAAAATCATAGAGCATACCGGAGCTGTCCAGCACTGATGTGCTCCAAGGTTAGGGTCAGGTGATGCCCCACTAGCCAATAGAATGTCTTGATCCTGAACTTTCACCCCTGTTTCTTTTTCAATATTTTCTTGAAGTTCAAGCATAGAATAGTTGTCCAGCAATGGGTAGGATAATAGTTGATTGTTGGCCACATATAAAATGTGCACTATCTGCAAATTACAATATCGACTTTGCTAAATTAAACTTAATTTGTGATATCTAGTTCATCATCGGAAACCCACACTTGGTCTTCCTCCCAGAGGAAAGAGAATCCAGACTAACTGTAAGTTTTCAACAATGTATGTAGTTAAAGTGTAATAGAATTTCGTAAATTTTTCTTTCCACTTTGGGCTGACATATACAGAATTAAGGTAAACACCTGTTAAGCAAATATCATAGGTATCAGTATTGTACTCCATCAATGTATTGCAAATCATGATATGTAATAGCTTATATGGCTTAGCTTTCAATAATCATGATACAACACTTCATCCCATTGCTTACCTTGATGCTGAGCATTGTGTCCAGGATTTTGAAGCACTGCGGTCTCCCCTCAATGAGCCCTCCACCTCTGGCTTTAGGGTCCCACCTCAGCATCAGTCGTAACCACTGCTCAAAATAGGCCTGCATGCTTCTAAAGAGTAAAAAGAAGGCTCGTATCAGAAACAAGGTCTCACAAAGCAGATCATCTTCTCACAAGAAAGCTAGAAAATAACTTCTATTCCAGTGTGAATTATCACTTCCGTTATGCACAAATACTTAATTCACTTACAACACTCACAAACTGTTACTACAGGGTATATCCATTCCCCTACAACTTCTTTGCAAGAGGATAAAATGCAATTTTTCCGCATCTCATATTTCTTATATTCAGTATGATTTTTTCATATTTTGAAAAATTCTTCCTTATTTTCTAACCCCATTTCTGCAAATAAAAGTAATCTGTTCTTGTGCCTGTATTTTAAGACAAACGTCCAAGTTACCTGCATAAATGTGTTGGTGTTACAATTTTCTTGGAGAATTTTACCACTCCTTCAGAATTATAAAATGCTGTTATGTCTTCGGGAGATTTTTTGCAAACTTCCCTATGCCTGGAATACAAACATTATTTCAAAGTTACATGTAAGTATAAAACTTCACACAAAATTTGAGAACTTATACAATCATGCAAATTATACTAGTAGTTGGTATTATTCAACCAATTTTATGATCTTGTTGCAGTTTGTCCTAAGATATGAGTGAAGGCCTTTAGTTACATGTAATATTAAACATTATTACTTGCCATGTAACTGGTGGGACTTGAGGGAGAAAGGGACGGAATCCTGTAATACATTCAAACACCACAGTCCCAAAGGACCAGTAGTCTACCGTGCATGTGTATTTCTGACTGGCAAACAGTTCAGGGGCCTAGCAAAACAGTGTAAGATGCAGAGTCAGTTCTCAATTTACTGTGTGTAAAACAAAAGACTTTAATGATAATACAAATCAGATTCATTGCCTAGGAGAGATAACACAACTTACCAAGTACTGGAGAGTTCCAACAAAGGAGGTACAAACACTTCCTTGATCTAGCTCCTTAGCATAACCCAAGTCTATCAGTTTGTATACAGTCTATAAAATAAAATAATGCATTACATAGTTGAATTGGTTAGTGGCACAATCAAACTTATAAGTAATATCTAATCTAAAGTGGAGAATAACAAAGGTTTAAAAGAGGAATAGTGGAAACTTACAGGACAAGGAGGATGAATAAGTGGAAATGTAGGAGGAATGATGGAAATGTAGAGGAGGAGAAAAAGGAATGAATAGAAATGTAGAGGGGGAGGAAAAATGATTGGAAATGTATAGAAAGAAGAGGAGGAATGAGTGGAAATGTAGAAGAGGAGGAGGAGGAATGAGTGCAAATGTAGAAGAAGAGGAGGAGGAATGAGTGCAAATGTAGAAGAAGAGGAGGAGGAATGAGTGCAAATGTAGAAGAAGAGGAGGAAGAATGAGTGGAAATGTAGAGGAAGAGGAGAAGGAATAAGGGAGAATGTAGAGAAAGAGCAGGAATGAATGGAAATGTAGAGAAGGAGGAGGAATGAGTTGAAATATAGGAGGAATAAGTGGAAATGCAGAGGAGGAGGAATGAGTGGAAACGTAGAGGGGTAGGAGAAATCAGTGGAAATGTACGGGAGTAGGAGGAAGAGGAATAAGTAGAATTGAAAGGAGGAGGAATAGGAATGAGTCAAAATGTAGAGGAGGAGGAGGAATGAGGTGGAACTGTAGAGGAAGAGGAGGAAGAATGAGTGGAAATGTAAAGGAGGAGAAGGAATAATTGGAAAAGTAGAGGATGAGGAGGAATTAATGGAGATGAAGAGAAGAAAGTGGAAATGTAGAGGAAGAGGAAAACTGGATAAGGCAGATTGTAAGGAGGAAGAGTTTATCAGGAAAAACCAGAAAGTAGAGAAGTTCTAAAAGAAAAGTTAACCCTTCAAAGCACCTAATTTTGAAATTAGAACAAAACAAGAATTGACAGGTTATATCAATTTTATGGCTAGAGCACATAAGTGAAATTAACACTACTCATACAAAGGTCATTTGAAATTCAGTGGAGGTACATAAGCTACCGAACCTGTTCCTCTTGTGTCTGCAGCACAATGTTTTCTGGTTTTAAGTCCCTATGAATGATTCTTTTACCATGTAGATATTCAATGGCTGAAGCAATATCCCTCACAAGACACCGAATGTCAAACTCCTTTAGTCCAACACAGTACTCTGGTTTATTCAGCACCTGTTGGCAAAATGTTTAATGTAGTTCATTTATTTTGCTATGTCTCTTCAGGTCAAATATAATATAGATATATTAAGAGTTTTTTAAACAAAATATAAAACATCGTCTTTGATTCTCTCTCAAATGCAGCCTTCTTGATACCTTAAAGTATATAAAGATTTGTCGCTTAGTTATGCTGAGCTGCATTCAAGTCTGAAGCTTATAAATAAGATGGACGTAGATCTTTAATCCTGTTAGATATACGCTAGCCAAGTCTTTCAAAAGACCCATACATATATATCTAACCTGGCAGCAAGGCTAGCTGTTAAGATCTTGAATGCCAATATGCCACAGATTTTTTTTATACTGTCTACTTTGAATTATTGTTATATACCTTGCGTAAATCCCCTCCAGGACAATACTCCATGGCCAATAACGGGAGCTCTCCGGTACCAACATTCAGTACTGGGGGTACCTCTTTGGCAGCTATAACATTGGGGTGATCTAAACGTTTCATAATGTCCACCTCTAAGGTCCATCGTTCTCGATGCTTCTGCGTCATTTCACTTTGAACACGACACTTTTTTATGGCAACATATTCTCCTGAATCCTGTAGCAGGGATGAAAATACATGCATGATTTTTAAAATAACTTGTTTTACAATGCAAAGTTACATTATGTATTTTGTATTCAAGATATATTTGAAAAGATATTTGAATTTGAAAGATATTTGAAAGAATTGAATTTGAAAGATACAGACAAAAACCTTGAAATTATATAAAATACTCTAGGATATTTTAGATATTGATGTTCGAGATACTGAAGTTCATCATCTATATTTTACCTCATTTTTCCAGAGAACAACTTGACCAAAGCCTCCAGACCCAAGAATCTTTTCTTCCACCCATTCACCTCGCTTTGATGGCTGAGTGAATGCCATCTTGATTATAACTCTTGCACCCTATCTGAAAAAATACAGTTTTTTTAACATAAAAGAAAAAAAAGCCATGGTCAAAAGAGAGAGTTGATGTTATACCTCAGTAAACCTCAAGTAATAACACACCTGTACAGATTTGTTTCTAATCATATGAAACTGAACCAAAGGCTGAAGTGTGCAGGACAGTCAGATATTAAGGGATGGATTGACGGAAGACATAAATGACAAATGCTACACATCATTGCCAGATTCATGGTAGGGCATTAAAAATCAATTTTTTCCATAATTTTTTCTCTAATTTTTAAACTTATATTGAAGACAGATATTTAAAAAGTCATAAGATTACAATTTTTATTTTATTTATGATGCTAATTTCTTCTTTTAAATGGCTC
>NW_026928251.1:200000-328085 GCF_032062105.1 Saccostrea cuccullata | reverse complement strand
TAATTTTTACGCTTCAAAATAATGCGAATTCTTATCTCTGCTAAACAAAAGTACTACATATTTTCATATCAGTTTATGTTTTACATTAGTTATCACAGTTAGACATTTGTGTCTCTGATACCACCAATATACTTGCAACGTGACAAAAAATTGCAGAATCACTCCGAAACAAATGTCTTCCAAATTAATTATAACGCAAGAATAATGCAAAAACGAGTGTGTTTTTCCGCCTGAATATTGTAAAGATGAGATAGGAATTCGACAGAGATTTCTGTTCAAATGTGGTAGACCAAATTTACTAGTATAATTTATCTTATGTATTTATTCATTTTGGGATCATTATATTTTTCGTTTCATCTAAAGTAATCTTAAATATTTTTATCTTCAATCTCATTGGTTCATTTGATATTATCCAATAGTTTTAATTTACCTTGAGTATAAGTAACCGTTCAAACTAAGCAAAATTGGGCAGTATTACATTTTTAAAGAAGAAATTATATCCGGCTGATATCCAATGCATCTTGTGGTATGTAACTTTTATATTTAATTATTTGTTACTTTATTATTAAAGATTTGGTTATAACATATTATTTTAATTGCAAAGTTTATACTTTATCGTATTTTTGCAGTTATATTTGTCTCAGTAAATTCTTATATTTTGTCTGTAAGTTCAAAGTTCATTTTGATACAGTACATTTTTCTATCTTCTATGTGTATACTGCATAAACGGTAACTTATTGTCGATGTTTATGAATCTATATGTATTTTTTCTAATGTATTCTTTGTATTTGTTATAGGTCAATGTCTTTATTCTAATTCTTCAATAAATAAAATGGATACCAACATCTGAGTCATCATTTACCATTAACTTTTCGGTTACAAAATTAGTGTGTAATGACATCAATGAACTCTAAAGACGAACAATTTTGCTTCTGTAATGTATAAAAAACATGATCAATTCATACAACCAAATTTGTTGATAGCTGTTCGTAATCTTCCTGTTTTATTTAAGAAAATATCGATGAATATTTTTATAATTCTAAAAGACTCAAAAAGAAAAGAAAGAGACCAAATATCAAAACAGTCCGTATGCACATGTATATTATAAATTTGATCATTCTACAGGATTGAATATACATCCACTGAATATTTTCTCCTTTATTTGTTATGAAAACCAATTGCCGTTAATCAGTGCATGAACAACAATAGGTATATCACATGTACAACTTTTTTGATCAGAAGCTATTCCATCAATAAAAAGTACGAACGTATAATAATACAATAATTAATCCTTTTATTAATAATTCAATTGATTATTTTAACATATATAACAAAAATAATAAAATGTCTTTCTTTGGTTGTTAGTAAGAGAATGAAAGTAGCAGCTACTAGTATTTTTTTTTTTTTACATAACCAGCTTAATTTTTCTGCAACAGCTGCGACATACATTTTTGTACGAAAGCCGGATAGGCTCATTTCTGAAAAGATAAAAAAAATATTCAACTCGTTATAACGAGTTAATTATCTCGTTATAACAAGTTAGTATTTCGTTGTAACGAGTTAATTACCTCGTTATAACGAGTAAATTATCTCGTTATAACGACTTAGTTTTATCTCGTTATAACGAATTACTTATCTCGTTATAACGAGTTAGTTATTTCGTTATAACGAGTTAATATCTCGTTATAACGAGTTAATTAAATCGTTATAACGAGTTAATTAAATCGTTATAACGATTTAGTTATCTCGTTATAACGATTTAGTTATCTCGTTATAACGATTTAGTTATCTCGTTATAACGAGTTAATTAACTCGTTATAACGAGTTAGTTATCTCGTTATAACGAATTAATTATCTCGTTATAACGAGTTAATTATCTCGTTATAACGATTTAGTTTTCTCGTTATAATGAGTTAATTATCTCGTTATAACGACTTAGTTATCTCGTTATAACGACTAACTTATCTTGTTATAACGAGTTAATTATTTCGTTATAACGAGTTAATTATCTCGTTATAACGAGTTAATTAACTCGTAATAACGAGATAATTAACTCGTTATAACGAGTTAGTTATGAATTAAAAATGACTGTAGTTTTAATGTCATTGATGTTTAGTTGATAATTATCAGTCATACTTCACTTCAATATTGATAAAAAGTTGCAATTTTAATTTGCGAAATAATATTAATCCTGAACTATTTTGCTGTCAATAATCACAATTTGATACGTATAGCAATCTTTATTTACACATTTATACGTGAACGTCTCCAAGGACACAAAATAAAAAGAATCTATTACCAAATGTACTTGCTTTAAAGTTTGGCAATTTAATTATGACAACTTTCTCTAATAAAAGACACTAATTTTTCTGATATGTTTGGATGACTTATTAGCTTTCATAACCAATGTTTTAGTACCGAAATTAATGCAGTATAATAGGAAGATAACGCAGGCGTTAATGCAACATATATCATATACACTTACAGTGTGATATATATATTATTTTGAGAGTCAGAAATATTTTGAAGAAGGGGGATATGGAGACATCAGCAATGAGGCCATGGGCGTAAAATTCGGGGGCTACTGCTCACTCATAACACAACATCAAGAGGCAGTCATAAGTTTCCGTATACATATACATGTATTTGTCTTCGGTCTTTTAAGTATACAATATCAACTGCATCGTTTATACATAAAGAGAATACAATCACAGGCACAACCCCTCAAAACCCAAAACAAAAAAAAACTAGTTTGCTGTTTTTCAATAAAAATCTTTATCATACACACTATAAACAAACTTGATCAACTCGGTTTTATATGTTATACTACTATACTTCCTATCACTTAGATATATCAACTTTAGATCAGTTTTTAACTCGTCATAACGAGAAAATTAATTCGTTATAACGAGAAAAATTAACTCATTATAACGAGTTAATTTTCTCATTATAACGAGATAATAAACTCGTTATAACGAGATAACTAACTCGTTATAACGAGATAACTAAGTCGTTATAACGAGATAACTAAGTCGTTATAACGAGATAACTAAGTCGTTATAAAGAGATACTAATTCGTTATAACGAGATAATTAAGTCGTTATAACGAGATTATTAACTCGTTATAACGAGATAACTACTGTAAGTCGTTATAACGAGATAACTAAGTCGTTATAACGAGATAACTAACTCGTTATAACGAGATAACTAAGTCGTTATAACGAGATAATTAACTCGTTATAACGAGATAACTAAGTCGTTATAACGAGATACTAACTCGTTATAACGAGATAATTAACTCGTTATAACGAGATAACTAACTCGTTATAACGAGATAATTAACTCGTTATAACGAGTTAATTTTTTTTATCTTCTCAGAAATGAGCCTATCCGGCTTTCGTATTTTTGTACTTACAACCAAAGAAAGCATTTTATTGTTTGATTTTTTGCTTACATGCATTAAAATTTCATTTTAAAAATTTTTTTGGATTGTTTTAATTTTACTCTTGTTGCAGGTAGTCCATGTGTTCACCACACATTAGAAAAGTAAAAACTATTTTATTGCAAACATTCACAAATACATTTTATCAATCTAATACACATCTAAAATTTTGAATTGGTTCGTTGTTCGGTTGTTTTGGATGAATAGCGTCATAGAGAAATTTGGAACCTACGAATATAATTGAAAATTACATGAATTTGAATATTTATATATAATATATGCTAATTTGATTAGTGCTCAGCCTATCATAACATTGACTAAACACTTTGCATTTAAATAACTGCACACTGCTTCTAAGAAAAAAAAATCTTATTTTACTGTATTTAACTACAAATACTTTTTAAGAATTCTACTGCATACTTAATTAAACTGCAAATACTCTAGCATTTTACTGCATTACTGCAACTACTTCACAGAATACACCAAAATTTTATACTATAAAACTTACTTTACAACATATATTTTAATACCATTTTTTGAATTCCCTGAGAACATAACAGGAATTATTGATTTTCGTAAGATAACGAAAGTATTTTTTTTGTTTCATTTAGTACACATACAAGAGAGGACTTTAAACGACACCAAATCGATTCAAGTATATCATTTCTATTTTCAGATGTTTTGTTTAAATGGGCGTTTCAAAATTTAAAAAGAAGTGATATTTTTAATTGGACGACATATTGATGTGAAAGTTTCAGTTTTGATCTAATTTGCGAAGAGGAAAGAATAAGCAAGTCGTATAATGGAATCAATACCAGCATTCAGTATTGAGATGCAAGGAATATTTTTAAATGCGCTAGCCATGGGTAAAAATGTAATGCATTTTCATACAACCCTCTGGTAAAAAAATACCTGTGCAATTTGGGTTCTTTCACTCACTCCAAACGTTTCGAGTCTTAATTTATCAACTGCAAAATCTAAGAGTTTTTTAATAAATAAAAAGTTCGCGTGTCACTTAATCTTTGAGGAACAAATTGCATTTATCAAAGAAATTTCAGAACACAATATATACCAATCTTACAAGAAAATTAGAAAGGTAAATATCTCGTAGCTTCAATTTGATTCTGCGGAGCATTAATAACGCAAAACGTTTGCTATTATAATATCGCTTTTCTGAAATCATTGTTTAGTGAAGTAGAATATTCAGCTAATTTTGCTCTGTAAACCTGATCATTGAATTTTGTAGTTCTGATTTTAGCATATTCTTTTTTCAAGAATACTTTTCCAAGTGGCAGAAATCCAAGTTAACTATTTTTCATGGTCATAACAGGTAACCGTTGAACACTTTATTTAAGGTGTTCTCCCCTTGTAAGGTTTTCAAGGATATGAATCAAACGTTCATTTTTGCAATCATATTCCCGACCAAAAGATTGATTTCTATCATGAAGTAATTTGATAATACAATTTATGATTCTTCTTAAACACAGCCACATATATTTCGGACAAAGATTGTTTTTTCCGAAATCCAAAACAAAGTTGTCTTGGCTATATAAGACGTGATCTTTTGATAAAAAATATCACCAAAAACTTTTATCTTTATTTAAAAAAGAATTTTCATTAAACAATTGCACATTGTTCTGAATTATGCAGAATTCATAGAGTGTATGAGATATCTTTCTCCCCTGACAAATGATATCCGTCATTCTAGTTTCACATCCAGGAAATCTAACAGGAACTTAGTCACAGCCTATTTTTTCAATATCAGATATCTGGTTAAGTATAAGTCACATTATCCAGCGATGGGGTAAACGATGAGAAACCGATGCGTTTTTTGATGAAAATGGCGTGGTTGCCGGCCGGGCACCACTAATGATCGGACGATGTCTGAGGCCATTTTGTGAATCGGTGGGGTCATCGGTAGGACATAATTCGTAGTTAAAATTCAGCGATGTCTCCAACGATGCCTCACATCGCTCCTCATCGGCAACCCATCATTAACACACTTTTCAAGAATCGGCCGATGTATAGCCGAGCATCGTCTAATATCCGTTGAATCTGAGGTCATCGGGGAGTTAAGTGGTGTTCAACGGATTACAACCGATCATCGTCCGATGTTCGACCAAACACTGGTCCGTAGTCGACCGATGTACGAACGATGTTCACCAATGTATGAGCGATGTAATATACATCGGCCGATTATCCTGGAACATCGTTTTATGATTAGCAATGCATCGCTGGGCCTTTGTAAGTCCGGCCGGCAACAACACCATTTTTCTCATAAAATGTATTGGTTGCCCATCGTATGCACATCGCTGGATAATGTGACTGATACTTTTAGGACTACTTGGCCGATGTGTACCGATGCTGGGGCATCGTTAACACCACGGATTACCGCCGATTACCACCGGTCTACGGTTACCGGCCGGGAAATGTGACCTAGGCATTATCAGAAGGCCAATTTTACATGCAATTTCGTTCCCTCCATTCATCAGCCACATATGGTCTTTCAAGATCTACTGAATTCAACAACTGTATTTAAAAAATCATGTCATGAATGCTGGACCGTTCGTCACATTTAAACAATAACAAACAGATTCGAAAAGATTTGCAAATATGTTGGTTTTGTTATATTATCAAATCTCCTATTTTCATTTGTTCCGGATATAAATAAAGCACGATAATTGCTATCCAATATTCTCAATAACACAAAACATGGAAACGTTTTTGACTTTCAAAATATTGAAGTCTGCATTCACTTCCTGCCGATGTCTCCCAAAGGCCAGAAATCCTTTTAATATTTCCATCATATCTACATCTGTTTTTTTTCCGTATGTTCACTCACCAAAAGAAACAGCAATGAAAACGTCATTGATCAAATAACCATATTCTCTTTTCAACATGAACAATGTCATAGGTACCCAGTTTTGCAGAACAGTGAGCATTTTTCCTTTAATGGATGAAAATCTTATCCAATCTAGTCTCTCAATTCTTTGTCAAATTTGAAAACTTCAAAATCCAAGCCTTTAAGTGAAGGAAATTAATATTACTTGACTTGTTTATGGTTTCTTTGATATATAATCACATCTTTTGATAGTAATTTATGTTAAATCACATATTTTCGAGGGATCAATTTTCTTGGTTTGAGGAAAAATATGTTAGTTCTTGGAGATTTGATTTCCTGGTTGAAGAATTGTTCAGTAGTAATTAGTTAATATACGTGAAATACATTCATACCTTAAAAATCACTTATTCTTCTTAAATGTTCTTTCAAGTCTTCTTTGACACTTATAAAGGGATAGAGTTTGTTAACAATTTATGAATTTTCATACAAATCAATGCTTAATAAGTGGCGAAATTATGTTTAACCAATTAGTAATTTGGTATTTCATTACCATGCCATAAAAATTTGATATTTTTAAACAATAAGTAACTATAAGTAAAAAGGACTTTTTTAAATTCATAATTCACTTTTTTAACTGTTAAGAATCCATTAGATGTATTAGGTTCATTTTAGAGAATGGCCGGTGACGTAAGCAATAATATGTTTTCTATTTGTTGTACAGTAGAAAAAAGTACAGTTAGAACTTTAGTGTGCCCTTAAAATTTAATGTTCTTATAAAGGTTATGAAATTGGCTTTAACAATAGTTTAGTAGATGAATATTATAAATCATGAAATAATATGACATAAAGGAGGAATTTTTCGGAAATATGACGTCATAACTTGGTACAGTTTTAAGTTTTAAAAGCCTCAAAATGATTCACTTCTGTGCTAATTTGTTTTTATTTCTTTAGAAAATAGTGTCTGCCACCGTCGCCAACTTTGATTTTTGGATATATTATGTAAACTGCTATGAAAAATTACATATCTAAAAATCTCTCTAGGCAACGGTGGCAGAGTATGTTTTTTAAAAGAAAATTTAACTGAAAATGGATGTCTTATGCAACTTTTTAAGAAGATATGGGAAAATGCACAGGTTAATGACGTCACAATTGACATTATGGGGGTCATATCAGAAAAACGATTTGTATATTCTTACTGCAGGGAATTCCCGTGATTAAAAAGAATGAGTTTTGATTTTTCATATCATTTTTTTATTTTAGAGTGATAAAATCGCGTTTAGAGTGATAAAATCACGATTAAAGAGATAAAATCACATTAATCGTCTATCATTTCGAACTAAATTGATTTCTTCTTATTTTGTAGGAATGTATTCAAAAATATTTTTCTTTCTTTATTATTTATGAGTCAATTGATATTTTATCGTTGATTTACATCACAATTTTCCTTTAAAGGAACAAAATATACATGTTTATATTACTAAAAAACTAATACATATGGAAATATTGGAATGAACACTTAATTTGTGCTATTGCTTCAATGTGATATACTTCTCATTTGTGTTCATAAGATCCTGCATAAACTGAAAATTTCTTTATTTTTTTTTTTTATTATTTTTTACATTAATGCCTTATAATGTGTTACATTTTATTTTTCTTCAAGCACACTTAATAGTTATGTTGCCAGAATTCTTCCAATAATAATATATTCTTTGTCTTCAAAATTTGTTTTTTTTTTTTTATTTTCTATTTATTTCAAATAATTTAAATCATAAATTAAAAAAATGTAACAATATAGCTATAGACAATAACATCTATATACTTCCTACGGAACAATGTTTCTTGCACAAAAGATAAGCAAGCGTAAAGAAAAGCTTTTTTTGACTGACCCGTTTTCACCCTAATTTTTAAGTGAAAGATATAAATTCTTAGACCAATTTTACAGTTCAATATCATAAAAGAATGAAATTTAAATGGTATAGAGTGTAGCACGAAGTTGATTCAAATTAATCAAAACAAGAAAGTAATTATCATAAAACATTCTTTTTGTGAATGAAAATTATCAGATTCATTTCAAAATTTACAAGATATCCATCGATTCCTTTGGAAAGCTGTATACTTTTGTTGTATCCTGAATACCCAAGCGCTCTAGAACTTCTCTGATCGGTGTCACTAAAGCTTGACCGACACTGTTTACACCGGTTAACATGCCTATGCAAACCATCTTCTCATTTTCTGGATGTGGATGGGTTTCCACTTGATAAACGAAAGCTCCAGAATCACCTCTAATTGCAAATGAATGCCCACCAATCGGGGTTATTTCAAGTTGCTTATGGAATATACAAGTATTTCTCTGATCTGTAAATGTCTGACTCGTATGTCTGTAGCTTGCGGCACTGCACGATAATAATCCTTTTGTAAACCCCGATGCAGCTCCAATCTTAAAGCAGGCATTATGTCTGAATTGGCTGGCAGTAGGGTCTTGTAAATCTCGTATTTTACCACTTTGGAATTCAGGAGGATAATCTCCGGTAAAGCCTTCAAATGCAAAAGATACAAAAATACTAAAGATAAATAAAACAAAAAAAATCAGAATAATTATGGCAGAAGGAATAGCCGTGTTAGAAATACACTGCTTCTTTTTAAGATTTTCTTCTATGTTTATGTTGTTTGTCCCCCTTTGAAGAAATCTAACGTTTTGGTTGAAATTTAAAACTTAGTTTAAAGCTTACCTAGTGATATTACATCCTCCATAGAAAGTCCAGCAAATAACCCCCTTTCTGGCTTTCTATCAGGATTCACTTTTATAAGTGAGGCATCAACAGTGACGTTATACGAGTTATTCTCAGTTGAAGAAGGACATACCGACTTAAGGTGTACTCCGCAAACATGGTTTGTTCTATTGATACCATATCCTGGCTGAACCACATTGAACAAAGCTTTCTTATCCGTTTGTGAAATTGGCAGATTTGGATGAAGAACATGAGCACATGTAATGAATCCAATGTCGCCATTACCAATATCGACGAACCCTCCTAAGGTCCCTGTTGACACTGCCCCTATAAGATGTATTTTTTTCCATGAAATATGTCTCAAAAATTGTCGACCCATGAAGCAAATTAGCAAAAAAAATCAAAACAAAAAAAAAAAAAGAACCAAAAAAAAAAAAACGAAAACAAAAAAAAAAACAACAACAAAAATCTGCGAGAAGACATGTTGATTTTTTTTTACCTCAATGGTTTTAATTTAAGTAAAAATAAATATTTATGTAGAGTCGGGTACATCAACGAAAAAACCATTAGTATTAGAGAGTTATTTTCCGATTACATATACATCTAACGTTAAGTAAAATACAACAATCAAACATAATAAATGAGAAACAGTGTTTCAAAATTATATCTAACTGTTGTGCTTTACAATGACAAAGTATTTACCACTTTAGTTACTAATAATAAAATGAACATTAAGCACAGCAATTACAAAAATGTCCATACCAACTACACATACATATATTTTATTTGAATTGATTAAAAATATATGTAACAATATTTTTAAAAGATTCTGAAAAGAATTCCATAGTTTTGCCAATTCATATCTTAAATTCTTTAATCCATACGTCGTTGATCTTGCTTGTGTAAAAGAGCAGTTTTCGTGTATCGTTAAGAATAAGGTCTTTCTTTTATTTATCTAAACCTTATACGTTTTTTTCATTTTTTTTTGAAATTCACTTGAAAGGATAATTATTTTGCTAAAATTTACTGAACAAAATTTGTACAGAGTGACAAGATCTTTAAAATGATATCAATAAAAAAGTGCTGACTTATCACATTAGGGGCCAAAAAGGGCTTAAAGTCTTTTTTCGATAACTCTTTAACAGTCAATACTTTGTTATACATTACTGAAAAAAATGTGTATCTCAACAATCTACCACTGTATATTATGATTTTAATGTCGTATGATATATGATTAGGGGCCAAAAAGGGCCACAATGCTTAATCTTTGACGCTTTATATCTCGAAAGTGAAAAATATTTTGACAAGAAATTTTGAACAAAAGATGTTTAAAATCATGTTTTAAATAATATGCAACCTTTCATTTTTCGCTAAAAGTCCCAATTAGGGAGATGAAGGGTTGGCCCCTCAATACTTCTTTTGCAAATAACTCGAAAACAAAAAAGAATCTCTGAATAGTTGTTGAACAAAAAGTGTTCAAAATTCTAAGACCTTTCAGATGAAATCACAAAAAGGTACTGGGCACTTAAATTAGGAGCCAAGAGGGGCCAAAAGTTTTCAATCGATAACCCTTTAACGGTCAATATTTTGTTATACATTACTGAAGCAAAATGTGTTATCTCAACAATGTACCATTGCATATTATTATTTTAATGTCGTTTATTACATAATTAGGGGCCAAAAGGGGCCAGAATGCTAAATCTTTGACGCTTTATATCTCGAAAGTGAGAAATATTTTCACAAGTAATATTGAACAACAGATGTTTAAAATCATGTTTTGAACAATATGCAACCTTTCATTTTTCGCTAAAAGTCCCCATTAGGGAGTTGAAGGGTTGGCACCTTAATATTGTTTTTGCAAAAAACTCGAAAACAAAAAAAAAAATCTCTGAATAGTTGTTGAACAAAAAGTGTTCAAAATTCTAAGACCTTCAAGATGAAATGAAGAAAAAGGGGCTGGCACTCAAATGAGGGACCAAAAAGGGCTTAAAGTCTTTTGTTCGACATCTTTTTTACAATTGATATTTTGTTATACATTACTGAAGCAAAAATATTTATCTCAACAATCTACCACTGTATATTATGATTTTAATGTCGTATGATATATAATTAGGGGCCAAAAAGGGCCACAATGCTTAATCTTTGACGCTTTATATCTTGAAAGTGAGAAATATTTTGACAAGAAATTTTGAACAAAAGATGTTTAAAATCATGTTTTAAATAATATGCAACCTTTCATTTTTCGCTAAAAGTCCCCATTAGGGAGTTGAAGGGTTGGCCCCTCAATATTTCTTTTGCAAATAACTCGAAAATAAAAAAAGAATCTCTGAATTGTTGTTGAACAAAAAGTGTTCAAAATTCTAAGACCTTTCAGAAGAAATCACAAAAAGGTACTGGGTGCTTAAATTAGGAGCCAAGAGGGGCCAAAAGTTTTCAATCGATAACCCTTTAACGGTCAATATTTTGTTATACATTACTGAAGCAAAATGTTTATCTCAACAATCTACCATTGCATATTATGATTTTAATGTCATTTATTACATAATTAGGGGCCACAAGGGGCCAGAATGCTAAATCTTTGTCGCTTTATATCATAAAAGTGAGAAATATTTTGACAAGTAATATTGAACAAAAGATGTTCAAAATCATGTTCTGAACAATATGCAACCTTTCATTTTTCGCTAAAAGTCCCCATTAGGGAGTTGAAGGGTTGGCCCCTCAATATTTCTTTTGCAAATAACTCGAAAACAAAAAAAGAATATCTGAATAGTTGTTGAACAAAAAGTGTTCAAAATTCTAAGACCTTTCAGATGAAATCACAAAAAGGGACTGGGCGCTTAAATTAAGAGCCAAGAGGGGCCAAAAGTTTTCAAGCGATAACCCTTTAGTTGTTAATATTTTGAAATACATTACTAAGCAGAGATGTTTATCTCAACCATTTACAACTACCGATATTTATCATTATTTTCATGTCGTATGGTACGTAATTAGGGGACACAAGGGGCTAGAATGCTAAATCTTGGACGCTTTATATCTCGAAAATGAGAAATATATTGATAAGTAATAGTTAACAAAAGATGTTCAAAATCATGTTCTGAACAGTGTGCAACCTTTAATTTTTCGCTAAACGTCCCCATTAAGGAGTTGAAGGACTGGTCCCTAACTATTTCTTATGTCCCCATTAGGGAGTTGAAGGGTTGGCCCCTCAATATTTCTTTTGCAAATAACTCAAAAACGAAAAAAAAATCTCTGAATAATTGTTGAACAAAAAGTCATCAAAATCATGAGAGCTTTCAGATGATATGAGGAAAAAGGGCTGATCCCTAATGTTTGGGGCCGTGAGGGACCAAAAGTCGATTTTTTTGAAAGTCTTTAATATTCAATGTCTTTTTGCAGATTATGGAATATCATTATTTTAGAATGAAAATCTCAATCAAAATCTTATCTCACCTCACCAAGAATCGGCCTGAAGACCCACTCGTTGCTCGCAACCAGATCGTATCTAGTTATTATTATTTTCCTTATTTTATGTTAACATCTTATGTTTCGAAGGTCCGCTCTTATTTTGTATATTGTTTAATGGAGATTGAATACTGTTCGTCATCTCCATATCCTTCGTCATGATCAAGCATAAAAGTGCTATAGACTCGATGTTTCTATTCTAAAAATTTGAAAGCATGCTGTTTCTAAAATTGGAATGTCATCGTTTTCTGTGAAGCAACAGTAGTGCACAATAGTCTTTATACTGTATCCTGGATGTTACAAAACAGATACTGCAGTTGCAATTACTGTGACGTCATAAGACATATGACATGTCATTGCTTAACATACATTGTAAGTAGGCAATGAGTATATAAGAAACATGGATTATAAAACATTTTAACTGCTTAATGATAATAAAACAATTACTAGTGTGTGGCTTTTTGATTCAGTACAACACCTAAGTGAAAGCATATTCACTTCGAGCTTGATCAGTCGATTTGTTTTCTTAAGGCATATATATCAGGGATTGGCTTCATCAAATGGCATAGATTATATTTTATATTAAATACTGAAAGATAAAAAAGTACCTTCTCGTCCAATATTACAGCCCATCCGAATATGCACATGATGCACCTTAGATGATTGGAAAAAGTCATCTCCATCTCTTGGACAGGGATAAAAGAAACCTTCTCTAACATCAATTCTGACTCCATCTAATATCTTTGGAAATCTGCACTCGCCAATTGGAATGGCACCCTTCTGCGTACAGTAGAGAACTATACAAGGACAAATAATTATCTTTGTGCTGTTTTTACGTGACAGTACAGGTGATACACTTATCATTTCAAGGTTTGAATGATTAGCCATTAAGTCTTTATTATGGCACAGGATAACTGCCTCTAACATATCTAATTGCTCGTCAGTAAGTGGATTTTCCCGAGCTTGATTGCTATAAGTTGCTAGCCTATTTTCCATGGGACTATCTCCCCATAGTTTACAGATGACTTTATACCCTTTAAACGATTCTGGTAGATTACTTGTGCTTTCATTCACAACAACCACTATGACAACTTCAAAAAAATCATTTCTTGCAAAATATAATCTGTTCATGGTATGAAAAGAATAAGTGTTCCGAAATTGATCAAGGATATATTTTTCTTTTGAAAAGGCATTTTCCACCTAAAATGAAGAGGAAAAATTACAATGATACAAAGGATTCAACAAACAGCGAACATTTTTAAAACTGATATAGTATATGCATTTCCTGATAATAACATTAAATAGTACGGCGCCGCTGGAGGGCCAGGTAAAAAATATTTTTATTTGTTCGGAAAAATTAGAAATTCTTTTGGACGAGTTAGTCATTTATTCGGACAAATAAGATATTATTTCGGACAAATTGGAAATTCGTTCGGAGGAATTAGAAATTTGTTCTGACAAATAAGATATTTGTTCGGACAAATTAGAAATTCGTTCGGACGAATTAGTTATTTGTTAGGACGAATTAGTTATTTGTTCGGACAAATAAGAAATTTGCTCAGACGAATTAAGTAGACGTAATTAGAGAATTCGAAATATAATGGTTTTGAACGAGTTTATAACCTACTAGTATTTACAATATGTGCAACAAATGACTTGATTTATTTCCAAAAGAAACTCACAGTCACGCAAGGCCTAACAATGCTGAACTTTCAAAAAACGTTAAGAGACCGAATCACTAACTAACCTGTTTAGTTTTTCGAGACTTTGTCTGAATTTCTGGATCATCTGATAGGCCGGTTGTATATTTTTCGTCTTCCGGAGAGTCTGTAAATATATACTTTACAGTGTTGGCAAACAGAAAGATGCTAAGTTTGTCAGCAGGCTCGGTGCAAATTACACTGTAAAGTAATGCATAACATAAAAATACTTCACGAATTTCCATACCCATTACATTACATTCATTATATTACCATTACTTTATGTAAAATTAGAATAGTAATAAAAACAGTTCATTTTTTTTGAAAGGGGGGTCAACCTGATTTCAAATACTTATATTTATTTCACTGTTACAGTTTAAACATCATATCTTAGTTTATTTATAAGATGTTCAACTTTTCAATTTTCAATAATATTAAACTTGAACAATAAGCACGTTCATGGTACTGTTGATATCATAAAGCAAATTAAATTTTGGGCAACATAAACCTTTCTTAAAAATTATTTGAAATCATTATGCATATATTATTTTGATCTAGTACCTTATAAATAAAAGAAATGATTTAAGAAACTCTTTAAATGGGTAAGACATTAAAAAGGGTTATACATTATGTACATTTTGCTCTGCTAAATGAAGATCACTTTATATTCCCATGGATCGAAAGATCCCATTTTCTGCCCTAAAGGGATGATAACTGGTCTTCCGGACACAGGTATGTGTACTCACGAATTTTACACAAGTTCTATAATATGCAGTGCAGTTTTATTTTTATAAAAGTCATTAAAACACTCTTAAACATATTAAATCTAAAAGTCGAATATCTTTGAATATGGGGTAACCCATACCTATTTTTGTAAATAGTTGGAGCTAGGACTTTAATACTTCATATGTGTATTCATTGTGACAAGACCTTTCGGCTGATAGAAATATTTTTTACCCTTTTACATTAACTTAAGAGATCCACTTTTTAAAACTTTAACTTTGATCATAACTCTCGAACTGTTATGATGATGTCTTTCATATTTCAAACGTGTATTTACTTGCATCTGAAAGAATTTAATACTCGCCATACGCTACCACACCGGGGGTATCATTTTTTCACAAATACACCTTGTTTCTATTCCTTTTGGTACAATGCTTTGGATATGACAATTCAAGCCATAGATGTTTAATTAATGATTTGAAAAAAAAAACACCCAGGAAAAAGTAACTGGATTTTATGTACAATTCTCAAAACATTGCATTATCTAAATTGAATAAAATTGAATAAGAAAGAAATGTTTTTCAATAGATACGTTGATTTTATTCACTTATTAACCAATAATAAAAAATAAATTCAAATTCTAATAGGTATGTACAGGGTGATCCAAAATATCTGATACTACTTTGACTTTCAATATCTTTGTTAATAATTGTTCTACATATTTCAGTTATACATCATTTTAAACTGCTAATTCTACCATTTTAATAAATATGAAAATATGGGAAAATGTTGACGTTGTCATGACAATATGACGTCATAAATCTGTTATTGTTTATTTTGCATTGATATGTCAAATCAGAGAGCTGTAGATATGGTCCAATTTTATTTTGAGACACGTTCACCCTTAACAGGGATTTGTATTATGAGAAAATGTTATCAACTGGGCAGTAAGCTTACAAAACTGCAGGTTAATAAGTTAGTGAATAAATAACAAAAGACAGGATCAGTAGAAGATGTTCATTTGAAAAACATTTGAATGCCCCTGACAATCAGAACTGTTGAATTGGCTGCTGTTGTTGAAGAACTGATTACGGAAAAGCCACAAAAGTCTGTAAGAAGTGTTATGAAAAATCTAGGAAACATGCCCAGTTATGGAAGTCTATACAGAACTTTACGGCATTACTTAAACTTTTTCCTTGTACAGTGCCTATGATATATTTCTAACAAGATGGAGCAACCCCACACAAATCAGAACAAGTTCTTGGATGGTTACAGAAACCCTTTCGGTAACCAACTGATTTCGTTCAGGACGAACTGTGTTTGGCTACCACATTTTTCTGATTTAAGTCCACAGAATTTTTTTTTCTGTGAGGATTTTCAAAAGACAAGGTGTATACTCCAAATCCAAACACCCTGGAGGATCTGAAATCAGAAATTACCCGAGAAATTCGGAAAATTAAACCAGAAATTTGATCAATAACTTTAAGAAAAAACTTGAACTCGTGATTGAACAAAGTGGACGTCACGTAGAGCATGTGCTGTATATAGCACCATTATATTTGGGACTGTATTATTATTTAAAAGATTGTGTATAAAATCTGTGGCATGTGTTGTATAAAATGTTATAACATATGTTAAAATTTAAAATATTTAAAAGAACAATTTCATAAAATTTTAAAGAATTACTATCACTTGATATGGTATCAGATATTTTGGATCACCCTGTACAAAGTAATGAATTGAATGCCAGCGTTGCTGTGGAATTGATAAAGTATTACATCATTATTACGTATGAGGATGGTTTCAGAAGGGCAGACTTTTGAACATCACAGAAGGTGAAAAAATTATTATGTTTATCATTTGCAATGAAATTAGGCAAAAAAACGGAAATCACTCCAGGCATCCGTCCTTAAGAACCAACATTATGAATTTCAAGAAAGAGGAAAAAATAACAGCTTATTATATAACCTTTTATTTAAGAAACCTAAACCCCAGATTTTAAATATGATTTTAAAACGTACCTTTGCTCTGGGAATATTTGTACACGGTGACAGTAGGACTGAGTGCACTTCCAACCATTAGGGTATGTTGGTCATATACACAAAGAGCTCTAACGTACGGTGCAGAATGGTGTCCCTCAAGAAGAAAGGACAAAAACTGACCATCCCGATCAATCAAATGGATACCAAATTCTCCTAATAACGAAAAATTTTCTGGACCTAATTTCATACTTTTTTTATAACCATTACACACTAAAATATTCCCCAAAACATCTGTGCAGATTCCATATGGGTGAAATTGGAGTGATGTAGAAGAACCTGAGTAGGAGAACCGGTACTTCCCCCATTTGGACACAACCACCACTCTGCAGGCATTAAAGTCTGATGTACAGATGTCTCCATTGACGTTCTCTGTTATGAAGCTTACGTTTGAGTATAGATCCTCTCCCTTATCCTTTTTTTGAATGTCCTGTAACTGTTTTCCTCCTTTGTCGAACCTAGTTATTTTCCATTTTTTGTTTTTTTTCATTCCCAATATTATGTATCCAAACATACAAGTGGAACACAAAGTCCATGGTTCCCAGTCCTCTGAAGGATTATATGCTTTTGTTTCCTCTTTATTGTGCACTCTGTAGATGCCTTTATTCATGTAATCCGTGTAAAGTAGATCCCCCTCTTGTGTAATTGTGTGGAATCCCTTGGAACTTTTTTTCGTGCTAATTGTCTGAAGTATTTGTCCGTTCATAGCAGCTTGAATGAGGTTGCCATCATCATCACTTGCCCAAAAATCACTAAGTGATACAGGTGATAAATGACAAATTGCTTTCAGACCAGATATATTAAATTCCTGTATTTTTGACAAAACATTGGAATACTGCATTCTTAACTGTGTAGTTGGTTTAGAAATGTATGACTGTGGTGATTCTTCCATTTCTTTGTATTTCTGTGCAGAATCATCAATTTGTTTTCCTGTTTCTTTTTGTATTTTTTCTTCTGCCCAGGGAGGGGTATATCCACACATCTTTTCTATTTCTTCCATAAAAAGTCTTCCTTTTGTGAACGTTGGTATATGGGGTTCAATTATTTTAGGAATTGTCTTCTGAGTGATGCTTGATAGCTCTTTGCTCAAGGCGATCACTTGTGTCGGTTTACGCGATGACATATCATCGCCTTCAGTCAGCGTTCTTAGGAATGAGAGATGGTCATTTGACTTTTTCTCTTGCTCTGATATTTCTTCAAGAGTTTTGTCCAACTTGGCATTTTGGTCTTCCAGAATACCATCAATTCTTGCCTTAATGTCATCAGCGTCCTGCTTCATAGATGACCGTAATTTCAAAATTTTTTCTTTGTATTTCATTACGATTTTCTGCTGTGATTCTACCTCCTTTATACAATTAGGTAAGATTGTGTCTTTGATATTCTTCAGCAATTTTTGGGTTTTTTGCAAACATTCATCATAACCTACTTCAAGATAACACAACTCGTGATCGTAGTGATCTGTTTTAATACATTCTGAACAAACAGCCACGGTGCACTTAGTACAATAATCTCTAAGAATATTTCTTCTATGAAATGCACATTTTTCTGTAAGCAATTCTTTTCTCCTATATCTTTCTTGATAAAGGACTACCTCGTGGTTTTTGTTTGCCTTTGCCCGAAGATGGGCATCTCTGCATTGCTTACATATTCGCTGATTACAGGTTTTGCAGTAGAATTCTGAGTAGTTGTAACATATTTCACACTCTATATAGTGTTGAGCCATTGCTTTATTTCGTTTCATATTGGCCATTAGAACTGATCTGGAAAATATTTTTTAAAAATGCCTTTGATGATGTTTTAATTTATTTTAATATTTTAATCTGTTCTCCATGAAATGCATAAGAAGTTTAATTGTGCTGTTCTAAAATTGAACATTAAATTGTTAGTAAAAGATTTTTTATTATTGAAATATTGGCATAGCATTTTTCTTGTAAAGAAATTACATATTCATCAAAAAATTCTCAACTCACCAAATTACTATTGTCCACCTTCTTGATAAATTTTAATGCTTTCGAGTATGTCATTTGAAATACCTGTTTTATCTTGATACCTTTAACTAACTTCTTGGTTTACAAAAATATATTTATAGCACTCCGAATGAGATATAAAGATGTGTTTATGTTGTTACCATAGGAAACACTCAAGCACTTTCAGATATAGTCCTTTTTTAACATCTGATTTGATAGATGTATATCCGGCATTTATGATATACTTAGCAACAATTCCTCATAGGTATGTTATATATTGGCAACAATAATTGGTTTTGTGTTTACTTAAAGTCATTATCTTATTTTAGAAATGTACGAAATTCTATTTAGGGGGTTAAACTTTTGATTCTGAAAGAGGACCAGGGTGCTGACAGTATGTTGATATAAATAACCTGTCTCAGATATTAAAATCGACTACTAGACTTTTAGTAATAGTATGTGTTATAAACTTTTAAGAAACATTACTGACCCTGTCCGGTGCCTGCTTGCCTTTTCCTTCACACACATGTATACGAGTTTAATAATTTACAGACTTCTTAAGCTTTTCAAAGTATAATGCCCCCCTCCCCCCTCCTGATAACAGAAATACCGTAAGTTGGAAATTTTGTTAAAAAGTATCAGAAAAAATTCGTACATTTAGATTGATTGATTGTATGTTGGTTAACGTACCTCTCTAGAATTATTCACTCATGTGGAGACGCAAACACTTGCTAGTGGAGAGCTGCAAGTGCAAGGGCATAACCAAGTAGAAATTCTAAATTTAGTTTATAAATATTTTCAACACTCTTTTTTTCAATATTCCTGTAATCCTATCTAAATTCTGCAATTTCATTGTTAAAATTATTTATGTGTGACCAAATATTGTATTTTTGCAGGTGAATGGCATGAAACATTGCTATATTGTAGACGTACTTTTTTCCACGGGTGCATAATTCCGCGGAATCTCAATTGTTTAAAATTATTTATGTGTGACCAAATATTGTATTTTTGCAGGTGAATGGCATGAAACATTGATATATTGTAGACGTACTTTTTTCCACGGGTGCATAATTCCGCGGAATCTCAATTTTTGTTTAATCCGCGGGTAGAAAATTACGTGGGTTTCTTGTATGCCTTACATTTTCATTAAGTACGCTTGGAAAAATTTCCGCGGAAAATTTGTGACCGCGTACATAGCATGAATTAATACCACACGGAAAAATGTACTTCTATATAGTAATTAAATTATTTTCAAGATTTCATCAAGATCGCAGCACTTTTTAAATACATGTATCTTAATACTTCTAGAGTTGATTTGTAAAAGCTTAATATGATCCATTTAGTAGGTGTCCTTGCCTTAGATCGATTTATTAAGACCCTCCCATTACCCCTTCGATGTACTTGCATACAAAATATGGCAGTATAAATTAAATTCGAAATATACGGAAAATATATTAATAAAATCGTAGAGAAGATATTAAATCCACGTTAAAAGTCTATAAAATACTTGTACATAATATTGAAAAAAAGATATACACACAAACTGCGTCAAGTTTTACAAAATGACGTCACATCGATAGGTGCTTTACGATCGGTGACTTGTTTATGACTTAGGTGTGATTTAACTAAGGAAAAACTATATGCTGTAATAAGTTTTGATGTAGTTTGATGGTTCCCTACTGTTAAAAATATAGTAAATTACTTCATTTTGTGGTAGTTATAAGAATTAATGGTTTTGCATGGAGTCATAGGTCTAGGATAAGGTCCTCCGTCAATCTGGCGGAATTTCAATGGATACCAAATCCTCCGTCTTGTTACTAGCAGGCCTATTCTTGTATTCAAATGAAGCAAAATTTATGCAGGGAGTTAATGCTGAGAAGAAAAAACACTTGTGGAGACATTCAGCTGGAAAGGTAGGTACATGTATGTATTGATGTATTATCAAAACGCTTCGCCAGTAAAAGTCAGTTTTCGACCGTTAAATCAGCATTAACCGTCGCAAATACCAAATTAGAAGATAGTTATTCCAATTTTAATGCATTCTTTGCATTTTTATTGTTTACGTCTAATTTTGTTGAGTTTTGTTACATGAAATAGGTCACAAAGCATTGTGTTTTTGCGTCACTCTCTTATGACGTCAAAACAAAAAGCTTTTAATCTCGTTAATGCTCGTTTTACTGCTTCAAACATCAGTTCAATAGTTAGTCAAAATCTGTATTAAAACAATTACATTAGAATTGATATATGAATTAAGACAATTATAAAAAAAAAATTCAAAATGAACATATTGAATTACTTTCAGAAAAGTAACATGTAAGCTTTCTTTTTCATTAATAAGGAAATAAGGTATCATATTCAGAGTTTCATTGGAATATGACATGAGCTCGGACACGTGATCAAATTTTATAAAGCCAATATTCCAATGAAACTCTAAAAAATGATATTTTATTTCTTATATTTATATCCTCTTTTTTATTCATGTGACAAGGAAAAGGGCACTATTTAGACTTTGTTATGGAAATGCAACAAAACTTATGTACGACGTCATGTGACTTCTCAATCTGTACTTTCCAAATGGCTCGTGCGGTGTGCTTACCATATGCAAGAAAATCGGATCATTTGACCAACTGCATGTCATTGAAAATTGAAATTCAATTTCATTAACATTGCTATATGAGGAAAGATATCGGCAAATGTAAATATTGCTCGTTTTTCTACTTCAAACATCAATGCTTTAGCCAATTAAAACGTGTTTAACAAAACAAGTGCATAAGAATCAAAAATACATGCATTCGTCAAATCGATATCACCAGTGCAGTGTCTAGAAATAAAAGATACCACAGAGTCTGACAGAACATATGTTTCATATTTGGATGATATACTGACTACAGACAACATATCCATAATTCAAATGACTGTTCAGTGTATGTTATTTTATAGTTTCTATCATCCAAACGTCGATCCGATGTATCCTGATGAGCTTACAATAAACATACCAAAAAATCTGAAACTGTATAACTCACTGTTAGTTATCTTCATCGTTTACATTAATTTTATATTTGGATATTTTCTGGAAGAAGACTAGCTGCAATAATTTAGCCCTCTCCGATTTCTTTATCTGATATTTTCTGGAGAGGGCAACAATTCCACAGCATCTCCGTAATGGTGCAAAATTATTTTTTAAATACGGGCGACTGTAGGCAGTACAAATTGTTTTTACTTACTTCTGATGAGACGAAATTTTTATTCACTGTCGACATCATAGCTCGTTAACCGCGAAAACCATGTAAAATAAATCCGTGAGTTTGCTTGTCACTTTTTCAGCAGCCGTGACGTACCGAGATTTGCGCTTGAAATTTAGAAAAGCAATTGAAATTTAGAAAGCAATTGTCGATGTTGATAAATAATTGTGATGTATAGTAACACAAAACATTGATAAATAAAATCATGCCTTGTGTCATTTTTTCGTAAACAGCGATATTTAAGCTTAAAATAACTAATTCCAAAGAAATCCGCTCCCTATTGATCCTTAATCTCATTGGCTGTCCCAAAATAAAATTTGTCAAGGTCAGTAAACATGGATGACAAATTTAAGTTGCGATGTTGACATACACGAAAAATACGGATATTTGGATTGTTCTGTATATTTTTTATAAAAAAATTGGCCGTTTACTGACAATAAGAGCCGAAATCCATGCGAGAATGAATCGTTCCCGCTTTGCACCATTACGGAGATCCTAAGGAGTTGTAGCCCTCTACCCCCTCCCCCAGAAAAAAAAATGGGGAGAGGGCTACTTTATTGCAGCTAGAAGAAGACCTTAATGGTAATCTAACAATACCATTTCATGATACATAAAACGTATCGCTTTCAACTTGTCAATCGCTATCTTCCTTTATGTAACAATATATCATGCTCATGCATAAGATTTATGACTCTCAGTTGCTTCAATACACAACAGAACGCTATAAATTCATACGATTTCTGATAAGATGTTAAATGCACACAATAAAGCAAAAAATGAACAAGGTATTAAAAATGACACACAACTGAAGTCATAAAAGTTTTATTTAGATTGTCAGCTATAATTTTCTCAAAACCTATACGTTTTCTATGTTTATACTGTCAAGTTCCTACATGTATAATGCACATAATAAAAGATAAGACTTATCAACGTGGAGTCTATCTAAATCTTTTTAGATTGTTAAACGTTTGATAAAATTTAAAAAGAAAATCGATTTCATAGACTACTCCAAAGTTAGTGGATTTCATTTTAAACCTTGAATAAACATTGTCTATGCACTGAGAAATCCAATCCAGGAAAAGATAAAATAAAAGGCAACATTCAAGCTCAAAAGTGAATAAATGGTTATTTATATAAAACTAATTAAAAATCTCAAATGTCCAAAAGTGGCAAAATTCAACTATGTTGATTATTTATTTAAAATAGACATTTTTTCATTTTCTTAAAATATTTTTATGCCCCCGTAAACGAAGTTTCGGGTGTATATAGTTTTTGTCCTGTCCATCTGTCTGTCTGTTTCTCTATCTCTCTGTCTTTCTGTCTCTCTGTTTGTCCGCAAAAACTTTAACCTGGCCATAACTTTTAATTTAGTGGAGTTTCGACTTTCATATTTCACATGTGTATTCCTTGTGACAGGACCTTCCTTTGAGTACCACCAAATTTGACCTTTTGACCTTGGAATTTGACCCACTTTTACACAAACAAGATGTGTTTGTGAAACACTGATGCCTCCGTATGGCAACATAGCGAAGGTTAAAGTTTCTTAAATGCAGATCAAATATGTTGGTACCTAAAGTAAGGCCTTTTCACAAGAAATACAAATGTGAATTATATAAAACACTAGCACCACCTGTTCAAGGGTTATGGCAATGATTACCATTTTTAAAGGTAGGACAAACTCCGGGGTCAAGGTCAAAGGGTAAAGGTTGTTGGTTTCTAAAGAAAGACCTTGTCTCAAAGATTACATATGGGAAGTATGAAAGGGCTGGCCCTGACCGTTCAAAAGTTATGCCAAGGTTAAAATTTGTAAAAAGAAGGTCAGACTCCAAGGTCAAAGGTTCTTGATATCCAATGAAAGTTCTAGTCACATGGATTACACATTTGAAATATGAAAGCCCTAGCCATTACCGTTCAAAAGTTATGACCAAGGTTAAAGTTTTTTCGTAAGTACAAAAGTCTCCAAGGTCAAGGTCAAAACGTCAAAATTGATGGTTTCAAACGAAAGGTCTTGCCAATAAAAATTGATATTTTAAATATGGAATAAAGTTTGGAATTTTTGTGTAAAAGTGGGTTAAACTCAGAGGTCAAGGTCAAAGGGTCAAGGTTCTTGGTATAAAATGTAAGGTCTTGTCAAAAGGAATACATATGTAAAGTATGAAAGCCCTAGTCCTAACCCTTCAAAAATTATGGTCAAGGTTGTATTTTTAAAGTAGGTCAAACTCCAAGGTCAAGGTCAAAGGGTCAAGGTTCTTGGTATCCTATGGAGCGTCTTTTCACAAGGAATACATATATGAAGTATGTAAGCCCTTGCAATTTCTATTCAAAAGTTATATCCAAGGTTGAAGTTTTTTTATAAGTACAAAAATCCCCAAGGTCAAAAGGTCAAAAGGTCAAGGTTGTTGTATCAAAATGTAAGGTCTTTTCACAATTAATACAAATCTTAAGTATTAATGTCCTGGTATATACTGTTCAAAAGATATAGCCAAAGCAAAAGTTCAAACTTTTTTTGTAAAAATGGGTTATACTCCAAGGTCAATGTCTAAAGGTCAAATTTTGTTGGATTACATATATGAAGTATTTAAAGGCTTAGCTCTTTTTGTTCAAAAGTAATAGCCAAGGTTAAAGTTTTTTCATAAGTACAAAAGTCTCCAAGGTCAAGGTCAAAAGGTCAAGATTGTTTGTATCAAATAAAAGGTATTCCCACAAACAAAACATATATCAAGTATTAATGTCCTGGTATATATTGTTTAAAAGATATGGCCAAAGTAAAAGTTCCAAATTTTTGTTTAAAAGTTGGTCAAACTCCAAGGTCAAGGTCAAAAGGTCAAATTTGGTGGTACCCCCAAAAAAGTCTTGTCACAAAAAATACACATGTGAAATATGAATGTCCTAGCTCCACTAAATCAAAAGTTATCGGCAAGGTTAAAGTTTTTGCGGACAGACAAACAGAAAGGCAGAGAGACAGAGAAACAGACAGACAGACGGACACGACAAAAACTATATACACCCGAAACTTCGTTAACGGGGGCATAAAAATTCAAAGTTTTATTTTGGCTATAACTTTTGAACAGTAGATACCAGGACATTTATACTTCACATATATATTCTTTGTGGCAAGGCCTTTTACTGGATACCAAACTTGACCTTTTGACCTTGAGCTTGGAGATTAACGTACTAATGGAAAAAACTTTAACCTTGGCAATAACTCTTGAACAGAAAGGGATGGAGCTTTCATACTTCTTATATGTATTCCTTGTAAGAAGACGCTTCATTGGATACCAAGAGCTTTGACCTTTTGACCTTGACCTTGGAGTTTGACCTACTTTAAAAAAAACTTGACCATATCTTTTAAAGGGTAAGAGCTAGTAATTTCATACTTTACATATTTATTCCTTGTGACAAGACCTTTCATTTGATATCGGGACCTTTGACCTTTTGACCTTGGCCTTAAGTTTGACCTACTTTTAAAAATTCTTAACCTTGGCCATAACTTTTGAACGGTTAGGACTAGAGCTTCCATACTTCAAATATGTGTTCTTTGTAGCAAGAGCATTTATTGGATACCAATAACCTTGACCTTTTGACCTTGACTTTGGAGATTATCGGACTTATGAAAAACATTAACCTTGGCAATAACTTTTGAAGAGTAAGGACTAGGGCTTTCATACTTCACATATGTAATTCTTGTGACAAGACCTTTCATTCAATACCAATAACCTTGACCTTCTGCATGACCTTACTCTTGGAGTATTACGTTCTAATGAAAAAAAATTTAGCCTGGCCATAACTTGGGAACATGGTAATAAGGCTTTCATGTTTTACAATTGTATTTTCAGTGAGGAGACCCTACTTTGGGTACCAATATATTAACTTTGCATCTAAGAAAAGTTTAATCATAACTATATTGCAATACAGCGGCATCAGTGTTTCACAAACACATCTTGTTTTACATGCAATGAGCGAAATAAAACTGATTTTGGTTTCTTGAAAGTACTATTTTTTGTGAAAAGGTATATAATGTGTATGTTAATTACATAAAAATCACATTAATGTATGTTTCTTACCAATTCTGAACACAATGATTTATTGAAGTACAAATGTTTCTTCAACTTAAGGACGCTCTAAAGACTGCACACTAAAGAACTCTATTTATTGGGTAGTTTTATACAGTTAGGGTGATCTGCCCTTAGATGTAAGATTAAAGAAATTGTTATTTACCGCAAATTACATAACTCAAAATAGATTAAAATATTTTTATCACTATATAAGACCAAGAGTAAGATATTGAATTGATTATTTTAATTAAGTTTCTCAATGTAAATAAACAACAGTGATATCTGCTCACAAACAGTCCATCATCTTTGAACATTTTTCGTGCGCAAATAAAGCACGCACCCTATGTTCTATAGAATGAAAACGTCTCAATACGCTTTTCTTTATATGATATAGTTAACGTTTTCTCTGAGTCCAAAAAAAAAACACAGTTTCAGTCAGTGTTTAGAGCTTCCGTAAAATCCAAAGGGATTCAAATATTCAAATTATTCAGAACAACAGAATGCATTATTATTCTGTTGATAAGGATTTTATTACATGTACTTCGGGCTTTATGGAATTTGATCACGTGACCAACCCGTTTTACATCTCAATAAAACTCAAAAAATGATACCTTATTTCTTAAATATGATAAATAAATTCTGAAAATGCCCTGTGATAGTTTGAAATAGTTATGCCTCCTTCAAATTTACCTAGCATGAAGACAATAAAGCTTTCTTAAGGTTTGATATAAATATATTAGAGGTAAATGCATTTATATTAACCAAAGTAAACATGATAAAAATTTGTTGATTTAATTATTTCCTTTGGATTAGAAAAAAATACATGCGATACATAAAAAATACCTTTAAAAAAAGAATCTCATACGTAGAATGCATATGACAATAGTAGTTATAATCCTGTAAATAGAGGATATTCAATGTTTTGTAGTTGAATATTGAATTTATTTCACGAGTGGGACAGAATTTTTTGATATTTTTACAAGTGCGAAGCACGAGTGAAAATATAAAAAAAATCCTGTCTCACGAGTGAATTAAATTCCATGTTCAACTACAAAACATTGAATTTTCCATTTATTACATTTTCTTTGATTTTCCCTTTTCCTCTGTCTTTTTCTCATGCAATCATAGGCTACATGACGTCATAGTTGAGCGGTTGAGACGTCATAGCTTAGTGTGGTGAGACTAAAAACGTCGTAAAGAAGGATTTTAACAATATATTTTGGGATCCTTGGCAGTTTTATTTAATATCAGAATGGTATATTAATTTTCTAATGGACCAAGGGGTATTTTTACAACATTCTTTGTTACTGGAAGGAAAATCGAGAGTTTCCCCGCACTTCTGATATTCTTCACACTGTTACAGGATATCATTTTGATATCCTTTCACACTGTGACAGGATATAACTTTTATCTAAGAAATAAGGTATCATTTTTTGAGTTTTATTGGGATGTAAAACGGGTTGGTCACGTGATCAAATCCCATAAAGCCCTTTGATCAAGATTTGATCATGTGCCAACCCGTTTTACATCCAAATAAAACTCAAAAAATGATACCTTATTACTTATATTTACATTTGTGAGTTATTCATACTTTAAATTTGCCTGATTGTGACTTTTAACGTTTGAAATGCATTATTTTTCAAACCCAACGGCATTTTTGTAATCCACTGAACGCGCGTCGACCCTTTATGACGTCACAGAGAAATTACGTCGAATGTTTATCCATACGAACATCTATGACCTCTTGACCCCGTACCTGTATTTACAAAAACGCTTGCCTTCAGTAGTGTTATATAAAGGAAAACATTTGCAAATGTAAATATTCATGAATAAATTACAGTATTTTACTGATAAAAATGTAATAAATGATGTTAAATATAAAATAATAAGATTTGAAACATCTTTAAATGTATTATGGAGCTAATTGTATGAACGAAATGAGATGCAAAATAGCCAAACCAACAACAAAAAAACACGAAGAAATGACTTCATCTGCAAAAGTGCTTTGGGAACCTCTAATGCTTATTTCATTTTTGACCTCTGACTTTTAAATATGCATGAATATATTGCGTAAAATATTAAATCTACCTGACACATTACAAAACATGTTATCTCACATATAAGCAAAGCAAAAGTAAAGAGTACAATTTATTTAGATTTGGATTTTAGAGGAGAATCTACGTTATTTGTGTCCATCATTTTTTGGACGGGATTAACTATATATGAAAGTCAAGGTTAAAATCTTAAAATGTTTATCTTAAATAGTATCATCCCACCTACATAAACATCCCAGTCAATTTTCAAAAGTAAACATAATTGAATGATGTTTAGCATTTTTATAAATGTTTATATGACTTTTTATAAAACATTATTTGTGGAAATAAAGAGAGACATCTCTAAGTTTTGGTAAAAAATTTGTTTTTTACTATAGAAATAGAAATACTATAGAAATACTCGGAAAACGATAAATATGTTAAAACGTCCCCGGTAAAACAAAACATTTTTTGTAGGTAATATGGACTGTCATTTCACAAATTCATGCGAAAGGTTTTTCTGTTTTAACGCAGGAAACATATGTTACTCAAAATGACAAAAAGTTATTTTTGACCAATTTCAATACGTCTTGCAACAACAACATTGTATCTTAGTGATATACCCTATAAAACATCCTAAATGCTTATTGTGACGTCATGAATAATTTGTGCATTTTCCCTATATTGTTTTAAGGGTGCAGAAGAAATCATTTTTTGTGGAATTTATTTTTGGCCAAAAAAAATGCAGTGTATGCATCGCCCAAGGATTCTGAAATACACTACAATAAGGGATGAGAATTTTTAAGCGGATTTTTCAACACACATTTGCTCTTGAGTTACTTGAAAACAAACACCGACTTGAGAACTGTTTCATTAAACAACAATGAAACGTTTTGATCACCCATACGTAGAGCTTTAGTGAGAGTAAAAAAACTTGCTGACCATTTTGATATGTTGCTAAGCATTTAGGACAAATGGGGCAATCGGTGCAGATTATCTCTAGGTCTTTTGTAGGATGGTTAGAATTTCTTTTCTTTTGGTTATGAAGGATATGGAGATAACGAACAGTATTCAATATCAAAGTCCATAAAACAATACAATGAAGGAGCAAAGCAAACACGGACCTCCGAAACATCAGAGGTGGGATCAGGTGAGATGACGTTTTGTCAATTAATAATGGTAGTTTCCATTTCTACGTCGATACGATATATATCTTGATAAAAGATATCACAGCGTCTGACACATCTGTTTCAAACTTTGATAATAAAACTATATTACTTTAAAAAGGCGTTAATGGTAATCTAACATACAAGCTCTACGATAAATGTGATGACTAACTTTTCCATCGCTAACTTCCCTTACTTAAGGAGCAATATACCTTCATCACCTGCATACGGAGGTTATACGCAAGAGCATGCTCTACGTATGAACAATTTCTAAAACGAGGTAAATTAATGACAAACAAGTTAATGAACGAGAGTATCAGCAGTCTCGTTTAAAGTCATAATTTCGTAAGTTCTATGGTTGATACAATGACCTTGTCAGCAAATACAATTTATCATTGAGTCAAATGCTGACTGACGTTTTCCATACTAATTGTTAGTACATTATTTATACAATTGACGACGGATTTTTACGTCATTTCCCGATCATGACAAAGAGCACACAACGGGTGTGACCCGTCGGCAGGGAATTCTCACTCTTCTATGACACTTGATCCCACCTCTGATGGTTTGGAGGTCCGTGTTTGCTTTTCTCCTATTTTGTATTGTTTTATGGACTTTTGAGCTTGAATACTGTTCGTTGTGTCCATATATTCCATTTTAAAATGATTAGGTTTATCTTATCCCACAGTGGAATTCGAACCCGCGAAGTAAGGATCAACTAATACATATTACTTGGCATCTCTAGAGCAGACACTCTAACCAGTAACCACTGCGCCACCATCATATACGTAATACAGATGATATATAGACATTTCTACTTTTTAAAATCAGAATTAATTATAATAATCTAAATGCACTCCTTTATGGAAAACAAACTGATATTAAGTATACATAATATTAAAACACTCTCTATGAACAAACTTTAAAAAAAAAATGACACAAAACTAATGATCACAAAACCTTTATTAGAAATAATTTTCCTAAATTGTATTCTTGTAATGTCAGGTTTGTATAATGTATTTTTGAAAGATCAGACTTCTAGGTTGCAGCAAACAAATCAATATTTAAATAAAAGATAATCTATTAATACTAAAGTACCCCAAAGCTGGTGGATTTCATTTTAAAGATAAAATCATTGTCTATGCACAGAAAAGTACGGTTTACAAAAACCTGTATTATACATGTTTTGATAAGACAATAAGACAATAATGTAACTGAATAAAATAATCCAAAATATCAAAAAATGCAAAATTCATATAAGATTAGTTCATTATTCATTTAGATGTCTTTCAATATCTTGATTACTTGTTGGGGTTTTTTTGTCTTAAAATACTGATGTAGTTTGTGGATTAGACTACATGTACTTTATTTTCTTAGTGAAAAGATACATTATGTGTATAAACACTAAATAAGAAAAGCAATATTTTTCACAACAATTCTGAACACAGTTATCTTAAAGTACATTCAAATTCATTTGGCCTCTTCACATGGCACAAATCTTCGTATACATGCAGGGCTATTTATAATCAATAGAGGAATGTTTCTCTTTCAAAGTTTGCAGATTCAGTTTTATGTTAACAAAAAGAATGATATGTATTGTAAAACGCATATACTATTTACCAGTTGGAATGGCTAGCTTCTTTCAATCAAATTATGAAACATAATATCAGACAATCAATTTGGGAACTTGCAGAAAAAAAGAGAATTTAGAAAAAGCAACACAATGTCAGCATATCATTGACCGTATTCATTAATTTCAGCATACTTCAAGCTTGGGATGAATTGTGAAAGAAAAATTATATTTAAATGGTATGTGATGAGTAAACCAAAAAAAAGTGTCCAGTTGTGTATATGTACTACTAAGAAAACCTTGCAGCAACTTTGTACATCTCGAATAAAAGTTACTTGATATCAAAATACCCCAGACAACTACATGTGCCAATATTGTTATGTACCTCAAATCTAGATACCTTAATGAAATGACAATGAAAATTCCACTGGGTGAGTCAATGCATCAAGGGGTTCAATGTTTTTGTTCATTGACATTAATACAATCTAATCTGTCAAGTGAGATATTGTTTGGACACTTTGTTTTGCTTTATATTATATTTTAATAACAGTAACTTTATAATTGAATGATACAGATTTCAAACTTTTACAAAATCATTAAAACTGTCAATTCATTCCGACACTTTTTAACACCACCCTATGATCAATCATTTATTGATTTCAAGATATTGCTAAATTCTAAAGGTTTATCACCAGAAGAAATAGAATTATAAGCATATATATCAAACAACTATTAATTTAATAATTAATTATTAATCAATTTTTAATTAATTTTGGGGTAATTTTTCCTATAGTATTTATAATTGGCACTTAGAAAAATTTTGAGCAAATTTTCACTACTTGTTTCCATTTTTGGTATACAGTTTTTTTTTTTCAGAAATATTCCTTATATATAATATGCTTAAGCATTGCACACTATGAGCACCAGTGTTGTATTTTGAATACTACCTTTTTAAAAAAACAAACCTGAAGTAATTTTATAAAGAAAAACAAAACATTTACAAGTACTGTTAATTAACATTTCTACTCAATACAAAGTTTTAGAAAACAACATTACACTGTATCAATCACAAAAAGATCCACCAGTCATATTGGTAAGATATTCCAATCATTTAATGATGACCAATCACTTAGTAAAAGAGAAATACAAATCGTTGTGTTTTAGTCTGCATGACATGCCCCAACAAGTGCCAGGATTAAAATAAAAGTTGGATCACAGAATTTTGAGATTATTGTACAAGTACTTTAAAAAGTGGGCTTCATATTTTAGTGTCTTTGGCGCGAACAACAATATGCTAATTGAAAACCGCTAAGAATAATATTAAAATACAATGCATGGCATGGGCATGTGTAGTGCTGATTTCAAATTACGTCAACTACCCAGTGAATGCACCAAATTTTTATTACACCATTTTATGTACATTCTGTCACTTTCAATATTAAATCAAATGAATGCAGCATTGTGCTTTTTGTAAGGATATGAGTGTATATGATAAATTAATTCTAAAAATGCCCAAAACTCTCTACTAGTTGCATAAATAATGCCTCACCCAAAATAACATGGGATGAAGATAATAAAACATTCTTTTAGTTTTATAATAAATAAATTAGAGGTATTCAAAAAATCATTTAAATAAATATGGCATTTTAATCTTAATAAATAAACATGATAAAATTTGTGGATTTATATTCTATTTCCTTTGGTTTCAAAAAATTAAAAAAATTACAATAAATAACTTTTTTAAAAAAATGATTATAAAATTAAGGAAAGATATGGCATAGTGGTCATTGTTATAATTATGTAAATAAAGCTAAATAAAAAAAATCAGATCTGAGACAGATATATGACTGAGCTTATTCTACGTACTTAATTCACGACATGTTCACAAAAGCATCAAACACTGCAATAACATAGCATTTAAATAAGAACAATGTGAACTTTGAAGGCTTAATTTTTTATCCAAAGATTTATAAATATTCATATGTACGAGGGTTGTTCGAAAAGTTCGTGGACGATGTCAGTCTAATTTAAATTACTCACTAGGAATTTAAAACAAGTACAATTTAATATGTTAAAATATTTGTTTTGTTGATGTGTGAAGTTTCATTCCAATCGATTTAACAGAAATCAATTTATTTCAGTTTAAAATCTACATGTTTTGTACCCGCGGAGCACACTTAACGGCAATGTAACGTCAAAACAAAGCGTCAAGAATTTCTAAAAAATACAATCCCTATACATTTCACATAGTATAATCCAATGTCCATTCATAAAATCTTTTTTCTAATATTTGAAATTTATCTTTTAAGAATTGCTCTCGTTGTATAATTTCTTTTGTTAAGGTTTTGATTACTTTTATTACTTAACTCTACTTTCACAGGATAAGCAACTGTGAAGCGCTCATGTCTTTTCTTGAAGTTCCAACTTTTCAAAATTTTTGTTCAGATTTTTAAAGCTAAACCGTTTCTTCACAGATTATCCTCACCCGATACTGAGTCTCTGTCACTGAAATACTGCCTGTAATATCTGTACACACATGCACAGCTCACTTGTGACAAATTTCTCGATTCCTCCAACTTTATTAGTGTTTATTCAGGATTTTTTCAAAGAAAAACACAAAATTGCATAGTTATCTGCTGCTCCGTGACGTTCTAAAACGTCATCGCTTTTGTCGTTTTCAATAAGGATTATTTATCTTCCCAAGTCGATTGCTTTTCAACAAAGCAAAATATAAAGCCATATTTTTTATACGAATCGATGTAACAATTCTTAATTTGAATTTCTAGGTTGTTTTTCGTTTTTGCTCCATTTTATAGAGAATATGACTTCAGACATTATAAAGTGTTTTGTTTGTAACTTACTAAATTTTGACCTGCTCCGCTATCAAATTTTTGCATTTTTAAAATCTAAATTAGTTTTAAATGATTTGTAATATTTTGAAAATAATTAATACAAATCAGTTGGATTTATTGTTAAAATACTTCTACCAAATTTGGATAACATATGACGTCAAATAAAAAAGGTATGACAGTTGTCCACGAACTTTTCGAACAACCCTCGTATATTCAATGCAAAAATATTACAAAAAATATAATGTGCTAGCATATGCAAAAAAAAAAATCCTCAAAAATGAAAAATGTGTGTTTAAAGTACAAGCAAAGCAATCTGAAGTACACATTAATACCAACAATTCTTTTAGTCTTTGAAAACTTGGATAATTTTCCTTAATATTTAAGGATCAGACATTTTATACATACAGACATTGCAATCATCACAACATTCATAACTGGAATCATATAATATACTGGAATTCCTTTGGATTTTTGGATTCTAGAGGAGGATCTAAGTTATTTGTGTCCATCATTCTTTGGAAGGGATTGACTATATGAAGGTCAAGGTTAAAGTCTTAGAATTTTTATTTCAAATAAAAACCATCAAATATATTAAATTTCTGTGTAAGTCCAAACTATTTGGGGTACTGTTAGAATACAGCTTTGAGAAACATTTCGCAACAGCCATAAAACTACAGTGAACCCCAGTATACATGATACATTTGGGTCTAATTGACAATGAATAAAGTGACATAAAACTCTTCACATCGTATGAGAAGCAGTCTGACAGTGTGTTGTTTATGAGCTGGACACATCTTAAGTCACTAATGAGACCAAGGTGACCAAATTTTTCATATCGACACTTCTTTCCCCCCTGAAATGCATCAAATGACCAATACCATAGGCCCCACAAATAACAGGAGATGGTTCAGAATTGAATGAATAATGTCCAGAAATATAATTCCATAAAATGGCTATAATGTAATATATATTTAAGTTAGGAACATTCTCTTCAAAATCATTAGAACAAAAGTTTGAAAATTCACAGTTGAAAGATAAGATGTGAATACAGAAAAGCTTTTTAAAAATTTAACAGAAGGGAAAACATATTCCATATAAAGGCCCATAAAAAAACTAGAGGGACTGTGAGCAATGAGCTCACTAAATGATAAGCCCCGCCTCCCATATGATTATAATGGAAAATTCCATGATTTGCTGTGGCAGGGAAATCCAAAATATGTGTCGGATCAAAAAGTAAAATAGGAGGTGCACAATGGCAATATGTTATAAAGATTCCTGTGAAAGTTTCATTAAATTTCACTCAGTGGTATAAGAGGAGTTGCAGATAAGAGATGGGTACCCCAAAGCGTAACAGACAGACGGACATATCGATTACAGTATACCCTCCCACTTTTCAAGTGGGAGTATGAAAAAATAGCGAAATGTATCATAGATATTCTTAAATGTCATATAAAGGATACATGGATGAACTTATTGAGTGGAGCTGAAAAAAAATAAATAAATAAGATATGAATAAGTTATGTATGTTATAATGCATTCTTGAACATAAATACATGATTTTTTTGCCTTTCTTCGAAGTCTTGATATCCATTTCTTGATTCCTAATTTTTTTTACCATTCATGTAAAGAATACATTTACATTATTTAAGAAAAAGGGGGCAATAACTGTTTTGAAAAATAGTAAAGAATATTGGCCAATTCAAAAAAATATTAAAATGGGCGTCATATTTAACTTAACTGAACTATTTATAATATTTCTTCTTGTCATAAAATTTAAAGCTATAAAGACCCTCATTAGGATTTCATTAACAGAATGTAAATAGTAAATCATTTATCCAATCAAACCTTGTCTACAAGTTTCCTCAGCTTTTCATTGGCTGCTGCTCGCCCCTCGTCTGTATCTCGCCTAAAAACAGTAAACAAGTGAAAGTAATATAATTATTTTAAAAAATTTATGATAAATTAATATACATAGAAAGTAAATTACAACCTAAATATATAAAGTAGATCAAAATAATAAAACCACATCCTTTGTTTATCCTTCCTCATGAATAGCTACATATGTTTTTTCATCAACCAAAGGTATGTCTTTTTACACTATAAACCATATAATTATGCGTTTTAAAGATAGCAGTAAGTAAGGTGATACAATTCATAGTACAAATGCACAGTTTACAACATTCAGTTGAGCATGACACCCATCCATTTAGCTTTACAATTAGCGACACTATCACATAGTATAAACTTTGTCTGTTTGAGTTATCAACTACTACTAAATATAGAATTCTTCAGACCTCTGCATGTCCTGCTGTATGTCCATCTCAAAATGGAGTCTAGCGAGCTGCTCCTGTTGTTCGCGGATTTGGTCCATCTTCTCAAACGTCATGGATCCACCTGATATATATACCAAACACTTTAATGAATGGATACCAAATAATACAAATTGATTAATGGATACCAAATAATACAAATTGATTAATGGATACCAAATAATACAACTTAATTAATGAATTTAACACAATGATAAAACATGTAATCCTTTTTATAGCTATACTGTAAATCGCGTTTTATTCATGAGAACTTTATTTTGCGTAGTTATAGGACACGGTATGTCCACAAGAATTTCATTCTCACAAATAATTAGTAACTTAAAGATCATATAGAGCAATAATTATCACAATTCATGAAATTTTCATATGCTAAAAATAATTTAATTACTATCTTGCAAAAATAAGTTGTTGCAAAATGAAGTAATCAACTGTACAATATGTAGTTTAATTGTGCAAGAAAAGTGAAATAAATCTGTTATTTAATACATATATAAATATTCTATATATTCATATTGTTAAAAGTCCCTCTTGAGAATTTTTCATTCATATGGAGATGCCACCACTTGCCGGTAGAGAGCTACAAATTTTGTCCTATTCTCAGCAATCAGTGCCATTGAGCATTGAGGGATCTTTCCATACCAGCACCTACTGTGACACGGGACCTCAGATTACAGGTTCTCATTTGAAGGATCGGTCTCCTTGTCCCATGAATTACATGTAAAAAAGACTTTAGCCACTACACTTATCAATCTCTACAATGACACACTAGTACTGTGCATAATTTATGCATTTATTATAAACTAGTTAAACTAGTTAAATTGTGTCAAATATTTCAAATATTAAAATAATTGAAATGAAAGGAAAAATACTCAGCTTTTAGCAGTAGTTTTTTTTTTTTAATACATGCTTTTAATAGTTGATTTTAATTTTTTCTGCCATAAAAGGTTTTCACAAAACAGGCCTAGTGTCCTTGAAGTCCACTCATGGCTAAGGGATCCAATTAAAATTTATTTATATTGCTTTCTGATCTGCTTCTTCATTAATAAACATCTTTGAATCAGAACTTCACATGTAGACATAAAATTTAACAAAAAGAAAACATTTGCCACCTGAGTGCACATTTTGGGAAGTTTGTCATTGAAATGCTATTGCTTCACGGAAAGGCTGAGGGTTCATGTGATTGGGCAAGACAATTTGTATTAAATTAATACCCCCCCCCAAAAAAAAGAAAAAATAATCACTACAGTCAGTAGAGAAAAAGTGAACATAGAGTTTTATCAGGGTAACCATGAGTGGACTCAGGAACCCTGAAGTTGTGACTGAGTGTGATGTGCCAGAGAACCCACCAAAGGCTTGTAGTTTTCCACAATGAAAATCTTCTAGAAGCTGTAGTAGTCCATGTTCCATTGTCCTGACGTCTGCCACGTCAGTTAGAAATGTGTGCTCCTTACAGGTTCTCCCTGTACTCCCAGAGGTGGCATCATTTTTCCCTTAGTAAAAAAAAATAGTCGGTCAAGAGGGAAGATGCAGGGGGTGCATTTCTTAAATGTTATTTTGTAAGTTATTAATGTAAATATTTCATTTTTTCTAAAACTTAAATGTCTGTTATAAGTGTGATACTATCAAAAAGACAAAATATCATGAAAATAATCTCATATTTCTGTTGCATTATTTTTATTATTATAAGAAAGTTGTTGAGATTTATGTTAAAAAAGTAAAATATAAGTATGATTGTTTAAATTTGTATAAGATATAGGGTTTGTTCGCCTGATCTACCTGTTCGCAGGAGTCCATACATGCAGAGTCTGTTCGCCCGAAATATCTTCTTCACCCAGTATTTATATATATAAATGTACTATAGGAATTCAATATTATACATTTATTGCATGATAGTGAGGGAAATATGAAGACTTATTCAGCCAAGAAAAATCATATTCCCCGAGGGCTTCGCTGAATAAGTCTTCATGTTTCCCGAACATTCATGCAATGAATTGTTTATTATACCGAAACAAGCAAAACCTTTGAAGTAAACATAAACTTTCAAATTTGGCACCGCTCTCAAATTCACTTTTATTTTTTACGTAAAGTTACTATAAAAACCTTTGATCAACACATTATCATCAATTTTGTGACGTAAACCAGGCTATTGTGACGTATACTACTCTCGGGAGTTTTCGTTCAACGAACGAGAACTACATTGCGGGAAAATACACTAGGTATTCCAAAGAGATGGAATATGATAAAAAGCGTGCCGATGGACGTGAAATATGAAGTTTTACGGCCCGATCACGTGACAATCTAGAACCAATCAGATAACGCATTGTATAGAATATTTATAATGAGGTATAATAATATAACATGTATCTATTCTTTTTAATTTCTTTAAGGTCTTGGGATTTTTTTCCCCCAAATTCCAATACAAAGAATGATATTTATCTTTAGTCTTAATTCATTTTTAATTTGATTCTAATGTTTTTTGAAGGCCTTATGGTTTGCATTATAGTAAATTATAGATGATTAATATCGATGTTAATTAGGGGGATACATCCCTGTTATTTTTATGAATTGTGCTATGTTCTGAAAACAGTTGAAGGACTGACATGTTAATAGGTCCATCGTCGGAACTGAACAGCGAATGAAGACGGTTTTACCTTTGAAGAATCTCTCCCTTTGATCTCAAAAAATGATTTATAAGAAGACGGAAGATGAAAATTCTAATTCTGTATTAAATATGGCGAATGGACCCTGTGTGAACAAGTTATAGGGCTAGCAAACTCTGGGCGAATGGAAATTTGGGCGAACTGCATCATGTGCGAACAATTAATTTTTAGGGTGAACAAACATACAAACTTTGTATAATTGAAAGAATATTTAATGTTATATGACTTGATTTCTATACACCAAGTATGAATTCTACAACAACCTGTTTTCCTGGGCTTCTTCTCTGGAGATCTTAATGACGAGGGGTATACGTCTTCTTTGATTACACTTGCAGTTGCTTCCATATCTTATCACTGACGTTCATTCCATTCTTACGAGTCTAGAGATTCTAATACACTAAAAAGAAAATAAACAAACACTGATTCAAATAAGAATCAGTCAAGAAAAACTTATTGTTATTAATTAGTCATTCAATCTAGCCTAATTGATAATAATTTAATTCTGGTTGTAACGCTGTATTTGAAAAAAAAATTACTTCTTTGTTATTAATTTGTCATTCAATCTAGCCTAATTGATAAAAAAAATCAGTTTACGTCATACACGAACCTGCAGCTGGTCGTGACTCGAGGAAATTCGAAAATGGTGAAGCCGACAGCTATTTATTTGTCCTTTATTACTGTATCATCTACGAGAAAATCTTCTTCTTGAGTCTCTGATCTCTTTATGCGTTAATTACAAGCGTCATGCTGATTAACAAATTGTCAGATTAACTTCCTTTCTTACAAGAAATCTTCAGTTCAAGGCCAAGATTCGACCAGTGTCAACAAGAAATGAAGTTTGCACAATAAACTTCGAGGTAAATCGCAAGGCAAAATATATTCCGGATTGGGTAGTTCACTTGCAACCTAGCGCAACCAGTCGACGATATTTTATCAATATGATAAAGAGGTGAAGCTCATTGGATTTATGTCTGTTTATCATTCATTTTCACTTTAATTATAACATTTTTGATAAACGCCTTTTAAATAAAATTTTTAAAAAAAATTAGAAAATAAATTTTAAAAAAAACTGATTAAAATATGAAACAGAAGGAGAGAAACAAACAAGTAAACAAACAAAAAAATGAAGAAAGAAAGATAAAAGACAGAAATAAAGCAGTCTTTCATTAGATCAATCAAAGTACGGAATACTCAAATAGTTCCTTCGGAGGAATTAATTTGAGTAACTATATCAATTTTTTTAACAAGATGCATTTGCGAACGCGAGATAAAGACGATAAGAGTAGTCAAGGGAGGTCCAGATATGCATTCTTTTTTTCAGTAAAAGGTGGATGGGGTGCCCCCACCCCAATCCCTCTAAAAGAAATCTCATATTTCCCAAACATGAAATATATACTTTTAAAATTTTTTGTTTGTTGATTCTTGAGGATCTTCGCTAGCCAATTTAGGGTTTCTGATACGCTACTCTTGTTCATGAGGAGAGTAGCGTATCAGAAACCCTTGGCTAGCGAAGATGATTCTTGAGCCGTTTCCCTTCATTTCTTAATCTTCCTTTCTATGACTCTGTCTACAAGCTTAACAGGGGACTGTGTTTTCTGCGGGGTTTCAATGTCATTTTTAAGCTACAAATATATTCCATACGTTATGTACACGTATTTCTAGCTGGAGGCAGGGGTGTTGACACCCATCGATCTTTATGAACGTCTTAAACGCAAATTCGACAAGGCAGGAAAGCCTCATATAATAATACGACTGTATAAGACTACATGAATATTAATTATCATACGTGTACAACAGAGGCAGATTTTTATAGAACCTTTTGGAAATTAAAGGTGCATGATGTGGCGGTGGATTTTTGAATCTAAGTGAATCATATTCAATCGACAAAAAAAATTAACAAGTGTATCAATTTATGTATATATAAAATACAATGAGGTATTCTTTTGACATTCTAAGTAAATATAAATTAAGTATTTTGTCGTGATTGTAATATATTTAAAAATAATCTTCCCGGATGTACCAAACAGAGAGAGAGGGACAGAGAGAGAGATTTCAGATAAAACCTAACCCACCCCACAATACATGCACACATACACAAGCACCTTCTCTTACTCCACCTTGTAAACATGTGCACAATGTATCTTGGTTATTCGATCCACAGCTTGTGCATTTCTACAGGTAAGTATGTTCTAAGCAATCCGTTTTCAAAGCGAAAACGGAGTAAGTTATCAGTGACAAACAAGTTAATGAAACAAGAATATTAGCAGTCTCTTTTGAAAGTCATCATTTTGTAAGTTTTACGGTCGATACAATGACCTTGTCAACAAATACAATTTATCACTGAGTCAAATGCTGACTGACGTTTTTTCATACCAATTCATAAGTATTAGTTGTATTAACCTAAATCCCGCGTTGCAGTAGACGCTGGCACGAAAAATCCCCCTCACTGCTTAACATATACATGTATAAAAGGAAGTGCCGAATATATTGCTGATCTTCCGTTGGCATGTGGTGGCGTCTCCACAGATGTGTGGAAAAATCTCGAGAGGGATGTTGCAACCACTATTGAAATAATTATTTCAAAAGTGGTTGAGAGTGCATTTCAAAACCAAACACATGTTGCAACCATTATTGAAATAGCATTTGCTATTGAAACAATAATTTTAAAAGACGTTTTGAATGCATTTCAGAACCTAAACCAGGTTTTAACCATTATTGAAAATTTAGTAATGTTTACACTATTGAAATAAAAATTTTAATAGTGAGTGAAATAACGATTTCAATAGTTGCTGACAATTATATTATTTCAATACTTAAACCACATTGCAAGCCTTATTATTGAAAATAATAAAATCCTGTAAAAATATAAGAATAAATCGTCCATGACGTGTAAAATTATGTTTTGATTGGGGAGGGGGGTCATAAATGCAGATAGCTGTAGAAATTGAAATAATATCCACTATTGGAAAAATTATTTCAGTTGTGATCAAGATTTAAGAAATAGAGGTTATATTGTTGCAACCAATTTTGAAATAATGACTATTGCAAAAATCAGTTCAATAGCGGTTGTATTAATGTAAAAACTATTGAAATAACGATCGCTAATAGAAAAAAATATTTCAAAAGCGGACGTTATTTTAAAAGCAGTTTTTTGGGTTTGACCCTATTGAAATTACACTAACTTTTGTATTACATGTAATGTGTATTTCTGTTTTCAATGTCCTGATGAGTAGAAGTTAGATACTTTCCATATTTGCCTTTACCGCAAATTACGGTTTTATACATATAACCACTATTGAAATAAGAAAATCTTACGAATACTTATTTATTTCTGGAATAGTTGATTTTAATGTAGATACGTATAAGCCAGAATTTAGTTCTGTTCTATTTTCTTAATTTTTATTGCAAATAACCATATTCTCGTTAGGGATTATCGGATACATTCACGGGCTTGTCTATACTACAAAAAGTGAACGTTATTTCAATAGTAAACACAGCCTGTTTGGATTTGAAATGCACTCTCAGCAACTTTTTCATAATTATTTCTCTAGTGGTTGTATTTCAGTAGTGATTGCAGCACAGGGACAACAATCAAACAGGCATCTTTAAAAACAAAATTGCAGGTATTTATGATATGAATATTCTACTTTTCGTATTTATTTTCTTGTGAACTCTGAATAAAAGCATGGGATACTCTGTATATAATGTACTTTGTAAATAAAAGAATATTCACAGATTGCAAAAAAGTATCTTTTTAAAAAAAAAAGAAGGAAAAAAAGCCTTCTTGCAGCACCACAGTAGATTCCGTATAATAGTTGGTAGATTTCATTATGATGTGTATTTTTTTTATTAATGGGATTAGTTCTCATGAATCTACACAAGGTGGACTCTATCATCCAAATACTACACTGGAGAATCGCCTGAGACACCTCCTCTCTCTGTAGTCAAGGAAACCATTTCTATCAAAGTCACACGCTCCCCTCAGACTGAACAGAAACCTGTTGGAGGAATACGATCGTGTTTGTCGTGTCCTGTACGGGGAAGATTTCAGATCCTGGTTTGATACCCTTTAAGTAGAAAATGGGAAAATCTCGTTAATATAATTTTGTTTTGTGTTCAGCGCTTTGCAAAAGGGACTGGGTATTTTTCTGATTTTTGTTTGCTTGTTCTTTTAAAAAAAAAATCATTTCCGTCGATTGGTGTGAAAATTAATTTAGTTTTCATCATTATTGAAACTTGATAAACGCAGACCGATCTGATTCGGAAGTAAAAGTGACTGCATTTTTTTAAAATGTCTATCAGACTGGAATTCACGTACAGTTAGGCTATCCCCCTTAACCGTTTTAAAACACCAGTGTTGATGTGTACATACACATACCTTTTCTCATTCTAAAGCATAGGTATGATTCATGTGTCTCAATTAAGCGGATTATTCCCATAAACAGTAATTGAATTTTTTTTCCTTTAAGTTGTTGATTTTATTTTTAAAAACCTCAGATATATTATAAAAATCCCAATAATATCTCTAAAGAAAAATAATCATCTACATTTTTTCTTCAAATTTTGAATTCATAGAGAAACACGATATATATCGCTTTGGAATAGTTTTTATTCATTCCATACCCAGATTTCCACTGATGGGAAAATCATGTTCGTTTCCTTTCATGAAAACCCGGATAAATCAATCTATCAATCTCTGTTGAATATTGTATGTGATATTACAAATATTGCCTTTATAAAGCCCATTGTAAATCATTTATTCCATGGTCCTAATTTATATGAAATATTAACTTTCTGTCATATTGATGAGATTATTGATAATTAGCAATAGGAATTGGAGAGATAATACTTCATGTAAAGGTCAGATTGATTTCTATCAACAAGCAAACTATGACACACGTCATCCCGTCTGAGTTGTCCTACATATCTACAGAACTCCCATCTGTCCTCGGGGGGAAATGTCACCACTCCATTAGAGTGGATGATATCATGAGGAAAGGTCGTATTGAAAAGCCATAATGATAAAACTTATATGCCACAAATGGTTTAACATTTACTAAAAATGAAGTATTTTTTCTTTTAAAAAGTAAGTTTTATAATGAAGTTTAGATAATTTATCTATAAAATCAATAATCTTAATCGGTGAGGATTCATAAAACATCTATTAATTGTTGAGGTAAATGAGATATTGTCCTCTACAAAAATTTGAATGATTTGATTAATATATACCAAATAACACCAAATTTTCCAGTCTGATAAAAATTGTTGGGAAGACATGTACAGTATGTCCATCAATGGACAATTACTGTTCTTTTTTAAGGAAGTTACTGCATGAAATAGTAGGTAAAACAAAAAGTAAAAAAAAATCTTCTTTTAAAACGAGATTTTTTCTAATACCAAACAAATGTGATTAATATTGACAAAATTATAGTGTGTTAATTCATGTGTGCAAATACATTGAATTCCATATGCATGTACACAGTCAGTAAAACTACTCTGAACACAAGGACGAAAATGTAAGAAGATATACATTTAAGATTACATGTACATGCACTTTAAACATACTATTTAGCAAGATTGTGATGTTTGCTTGGAAGATGAAAAAAAAAATTCAGACTACATGTATAATAATTTTAATGAGCATCCATCATCAAAATAATATAGTGAAAATATTTTAAACTGATAGATTTAAAAAAAAAATCTTTACACAAAGATTCAAAAACTGTTAAAATGGCTTTACACATGGACTCCCAGAAAGGAGTTCAAAGAGAAACTTGAATATGAATCCGTGTAAAATATTTTCATTTTATAATATTTGATTTATACTCACCCATATGTTCTATCTATATACATCGCACCTGCATATAAATCACCTGTAAATATACATGTCCAGCAAACTAACAGCCCAATATAAAGCTTGCTCATGTCTGTTATATATTTCCACAAGAAAATAAATTCACTCTTCCAAATTAGACTTTATTCAGTCCAGATTATGTAAATCCTTCTCTATGTACAAAATTAAGATTTATCCAATAGAATGCTTTGCTGACTAATTTGTCCAAGTTCTCCCTAACGATTGTTTACACAATAAGGCACAACATGATGGGATTTTACGTAAATTAAAAATAATTGCTTTAAGGACTTGCGACTATTCTGACATTGATGCAGAATATTTAGGAGACTTAACGATGAAGATACTGATCTGGGTGTACGCAATTATAATCAAAGGATTAACTAATTCTGATATGACGGAGAGATCTAGGCTCCCTGAATGCTTAATTAAGTACTCTTTTGATTCTGTATTCTATTTCAGTGTCACACAATATATTCTTGGTGATAGATGTTAAGTGTTTTTGTACTATCAAAACGCATTTGAAATATTTGAATTACTTTGTATAACCAGAGACGTAGGTCTATGGTATAACCAACTTATTAGGTTAAACCTATTGTACAGCCTCTGATAAAAAGACGTTAAAATGTTCTCAACATCCCGTTGCTTTATTCCCTGTCCGTAACATCTCTTCAGGAGTAAGGTTATCATAAGTTTATCATTTTCGAACTCCTGTCTTTATATGACTCTATTTGTCACAAAAGTGTGTCCAGATTTCCCTAATAATTTCGTAAACATAGAGTGTAAAGGGGATAAAGTTTAAGGGAAATGAAACGTTTTCAAATTTTTTGAAATCACCATAAAAGAAGTATTTACCTTGAGCACTAAAGAAATTTATTCTATAGACCTTTTCTTGATTGTCCAGCCCCTTGGATCATGGTCATATAATTTGGAATCATCTCATGTTAAGGCATGGGTGGAGTCGACAATGTAAAGTATCTGCTGATTGAGCTCTTGAAAATACATCAAGAAACCCATGAGCCTTATAAGTCACCTGAATATTGGCCACATATTTCAAAATATTGCAAATTTAATCAATAAATGGTTGATTAATACAAAAGAGCAGATTTCAAAGCATTATTTTTTTTTCAGACTATGTAACCCCCCCCCCCCCCACCACGACTCAAGGGGGGGGGGGTCATAAAAAATAACCATTTTGCTGGATGCACCTTTCTTCATCATAAATATATATACTTGGATCATTGGCATAAAACCGAGGAGCAAAGGAAATGATTTTCAAAGAATTGAAATTGATGTATTTCACTATATTATTATAATCAATAGAGCCCCACCCTAACACCAGAACTCCTGAGCGTGGGACCAAAAAGTTCACAATTTTGGAAGAGGCACTCTTGCTAATCATAACTTTGTGATTAGTAAGTTTATCTAATACATGGAAGCAGAGAAGAAGATTTTCAAAGAATAAATGCATTTTCACTATATAATCCATGGAACCCTGCGCTATCATCAGAACCCCTTGCTCTAGGGCCATAAAATTCACAATTTTGGAAGAGACACTCTTGCTCATCATAACTATGTACTTAGCTAGTTTATTTAATACTCAGAAGCAGAGAAGATTTTCAGAGAATAAATGCATTTTCACGATATAATCAATAGAGCCCCGGCCTAACACCAGACCCCCTGACCCTGGGGCCATTGAATTCACAATTATGGAAGTGACACTCTTGCTCATCATAACTATGTACTTAGTTCATTTATTTAATACTCAGGAGCAGAGAAGAAGACTTTGAAACAAAAAATGCATTTTCACTATATAATCTATATAGTCCCGCCCTAGCACTAGAACCCCTGATCCTAGGGTCATGAATTTCACAATTTTGGTTGAGGACTAAATTTTACATTTATGCCAACAGTTTGCCTGTTTGATGTCCAGGAGTAAAGAAGAAGATTTTTAAAGATTGCAATAATTTTAAGGTTTTTGGCCCCAGGATGGCGGGGACCATAAAATTCACAATTTATGTTTCACTTCACCCATGGATTCTGTATACCAAATTTTGTTGAAATTGGTTCAGTGGTTACAGAGAAGAAACTGAAAATTTTCAAATGTTAACACACGACGGACGACGCAAGACGGACGACGACGGACGAAAACGAAAAGCAATAGGTCACCTGAGTTACTCAGGTGACCTAAAAAAGCGATGCATATAATTTAGTTTTATGTAATATGATTAAAACTGTATAAAAGATGAAATTTTACAGACAAGGACATTTCCCAAATAACTGTATAAAGCCAGGAAGTTTCCGAATGTTCAATAAATGATCGTAACCAATAAGAGTTATCGTTTCATGTACATGTATTTACTAACCCTGTAAAATCATATCCTACCTCACTCCCCACCTCAAAACCAAAATATCTTAAAAAGATATTGAGGGTAAAATGAGTAGGCAAATTTCAATAATATTCTTCAAGTACATGTATATCAGCAATAGTTCAACATTTCAATTTTCATTGCTTTTAAGTGATATTCAAGTAAAATTTTATTGAATACTTTCAATGAACAGTTAATAAGATAAATGTTCACTGGTTTCACTGTTTCGTGTAGAAGGAATCATCATGGAATCCAAATGCGTCTGTATGATCAGTTTAAACAGACGTGGAACAGTGAAATGATTATAACTCGTCTAAATGCCTTGTAAAATATATAAAACATTGTTTAGTAAAGTATTTACCGGGTATTACCTTTGCCTTAGTTTAAGTACTGGAAAATATTTTTTTTTTAGGTTTAAGGCTTGTAATCAAAAAGTATCAATTGACGTTGATTTTGAAAAAGGAAATTTGCATAATGATACCACAGAGTCTGACACATCTGTTTCATGCTTAGATGTTTTGCTTGAAAAAATAACGTTCATGGCAGCCAAGTTGTATAATGGACGTGACGGCTTTGGCTTTTCTGTCGTCAACTTCTCTGTGCCTTCATCACCTGCATACGGAGTGTATATATCTCAGTTGATTCGATATGCAAGAACATGCTCTACGTATGAACAATTTCTAAAACGAGGTAAATTATTGACAAGCAAGTTGATGAAACAAGAACATTAGCAGTCTCGTTTAAAGTCATCATTTCGTAAGTTCTATGGTCGATACAATGACCATTAGGTCCAAAAATAATATTTTGGTCATGAATTTCACTAATGATTTACCGGAAATTTGCCTTGAAATCAAGATTATGATAGATGATAGAAACATGGTGAAATCAGGAAAATCCTATAGGCTGATTTTTAACATTTTGCTTTTCCTCATAAAATTCATCTGGCTTGATATATTTTTCAAAAATTTATACACTTTCAACATATTCTGAAATTCATTTTCATCTGTAAACTTCTACCGAGTGTGATTCGTCCACATTTTTAATTTTATTGAAATATTAACTAATGTTTTCTAAGTCTATTTTTTTCCAAGTCCAAGGAGAAAATAGTCAAAGAATTTTCTACTTTGTGATATTAAGTCACCTCCAAAGAAAAAATTGCATAAACTGTCCTGAAATCCCGAAATAGCTCAAGGAATAGTAGTATCTGTTTTACTTTTCAATCACATGGGTAGATCAGCATGGACTTTTACCTCGTGAATGGATTATCAATAACACATACGTGAATCACGTGGATCACGTGTTGGATTTTCTTTTTAGTTTCGCTTATAAATTTGGAATGCTTCATGTAATGTTAACCTGATAATCATGTTTAAGGCAATCTAAAATGAATTGACACTGCTTTTTCAAAGGTAATCGTAACTCATTTACTTTGATGTTGTTTTGATAATTTATAATCATTCCCTTTGGAGAAAATCAATATTGCATGATACAGTGTACATGATAATAAACCCTAATTTACATTTAAACAAAGACTATTCGACTATTCATGGCTGCTCTGATAAAGTAATAGTATAAAGAATATGCTAAAATATGACACAAACATAGCAAATAGTTCATTTAATTCCATGCTAGCAGCATATAATTTTATCATAATTCAAATAGCAATAAATCGACTTAACCAATGTTAACTTTTCTTTTAATATTTTAGCTCACCTGAGCTGAAAGCTCAAATGAGCTTTCCTGCTCACCTATGCATTGTCCGTTCGTCAGTCTGTTATCTGCCCGTCCGTCTGTAAACATCTTCATCTTCTTGTCAAGAACCACAGGAAGAATTTTTTCTAAGCTTGGTACAAAATATTCTAGAATAAAGAGGAGTGTACATTATTTGAATGAAGGTCCAAATAAATCCCCTTACAAATTAAGGAATATAATTTAAAAAAGACATAAATAGGATAGGGACATTAAAAAATTTTCTGAAGTGCAATGGCGCTAGAAAAGCTAAAACTTCAGCGAAAGTATTCTTTGGTAGTGTGGATTCTAAATTGTTAGGTCACCTAACCCACCTATTGCTATTGCTATCCGTTATCGTCCGTCGCCGTGTGTTAACATTTGAACATTTTCAGCTTTCTTCTCTGAAACCACCGAACCAATGGCAACTAAATTTGGTACACAGTATCTATGGGGAAATGGGAACTTCTTTAACTCTGGACATTATGCAATTAGACTGTTGGCAATAAATGTAATGAGCATTGAGGCCTCTGCCAAAATTGTAAAATTTATTGGCCCAGAGTCAGGAGTGCTAGTGCTGGGGCGGGGTTATATATATTATTTAGTAAACATGCATTATTTCTTTGAAAATCTAAAAACTAAGTACAAAGTTATGATAAACAAGAGTGACTCTTCCAAAATTGTAAATTTTATGGCCCCTGGGTCAGGGGTTCTGGTATCAGAGCGGGGCTCTATTGCATGATTATATAGTGAAAATACATCAATTCTTTGATAACCTTCTCTGTTCCTGGGTATTAAATAAATTAACTAAATACATAGTTATGATGAACAAGAGTGTCTCATCAAAATTGGGAATTTTATGCCTCTAGGGTCAGGGGTTCAGGTGTTAGGGCGGGCCTGTATTTATTATATAGCGAAAATACATTAATTCGTTGAAAATCTTCTTCCCTCTCCTGGGTATTACCGGTAATTAAACTAACAAAGTACAAGGCCCCTGGGTGACGGGTTTTGCCATTTGGTGTAAAGTACTGGACTCTTTTGATCATATGTTAAAATTTCATTAACTACTAGTATTTGAAAATCTTTTCTTTTGTTCCTGTGTATTATGCAAATAATCCGAGTATATATATTTACCGGTATGATGAAGAAAAGTGCATTAGCAAAATGCTTGGTTAATTTCATACCCCCTGGATCAGGGGTTTATGGGGTCACATAGTCTGAAAATAATTAATGCTTTGAAATCTGGTCTTTGGTATTAATCAACCATTTATGATGAAATAAACTTTATGATAAATTTTCCAAACTTTGAAATATCTGGCCCCAGTGTCGGTGGTTCCTGTGGGATGGGGTACTGGCTAGTGGAAGTGCATTTTCACTTCGTTACTCAGACTTTATTTTTAAAAGTAACTAGAGTAAGCATGCTAAGTGTATAATTATGTAATTATAAAATAAGTAATCATGCCTCTCTCAAAATTGTGTATTTCATGGCCTCTGGTTTAAAATATCAACCAAATTCAATTGCTGGAGAGTTGTTACATTATACCCTTGTGACCTATAGGGTCCATGATCCTCTTGTAAAAAAAACCTTACGCCTGAGGATAGGGCAGGACTACATTAGAGAATCCAAGTTTTACATTGAAATATATAGGAAAATCATTTTATCAATAACCATTGGGGCAGAAAAGCTAAAACTCTTGTGGAAGCATCCAGGGCTAGTGTATATTCTACAGTGTTAACATCATGGCCGCCTTGGGTAGGGCGGGGTCACAATAGGAAATTCAGATTTTACATTGAAATATATAGGAGAAGTCTTTAGAAGTCTTCTTCTCAAGGACCAGTTGGTTAGAAAAGCTTAAACTAATGTGTAAGCATTCTGGTACATTGAAGACTCTAAATAGTCCAAATTATGTCCCAAGGGGAAGAGCGGGGCCACAATAGGTATTATAAGAGGGGAAATCTGATGAAGAATAGTTTGGCCAAAGTTACTTAGGTGAGCGATGTGGCCCATTGGCCTCTTGTTTTTTTTTTCAAAAAAGCCTCTAAAATATGTTTGATTTTTCTTTAAGATAATGGATTTTGAAATTGAAAAAGAAGATGTTGATTGCTTGGAATTGCTAAGCCTGTCTTTCTTTCGAGAAAAAATAATAACTCTTGTCAAAAATATGGAAACATTGACCTTAATTTTGTTATGCAGAGAAAGCAAAGACATTTCTAGTGATGTTTTATTGCTGGTTCTCTCGGTGAGGGAATGTTGGGAGTTTCGATACTTATGCAGGAACAAACTGATACAGATATTATGATAACTTTAAATGGGATTCATGCAGTTGAAAGACATTACGAAGGAAGCAATCCGAATAAAAATAACTTAAAGGTTGAAAATTCAGATTTATTACCCGGTTATGTTTTACTGCGAATATTAGATGGCAATCTTAGTGCTTCATTTTTTTCAGCTGAAGATTTAAAAAATTATTTTGAAAACATGGAAAAGACATCAGTAAACAATGTACTTGCAAATTGTTTTGGTACTGTTCTTAATAGTTTTAACGTAATAAACGGACCGGCATGTATGATACACATGAACTCTGATTCCACGTCTGCGAGTAGGACCTTTCGTTCTCTTCAATCAATGGATTTTGTTTTTAGCATCCGTTGTAATGAATGGCCATCTGTAGCTGATGAATGGTTTCAGAGAAATCGTATGTATAACTGGCCATCTGCAGAACAAATAGCGGATATTATTGACATGGGTTGTAATTTTGTCCCTGTAGGAATTCCTGGTAGTAAAAAAGAAAGTCTAGAGTGGCGGGTGTCATTTGTGAGAGCAGAGAGAAGTCTGATACGTTCCATGAATAGTGCACAACTCAAGACTTTATGCTTGCTGAAAGTTCTTTTCAAAAGCAAAGTTTTGGGGGATTTTTTTCATCAGAAGATCTCCTCCTCTGTAGCCAAAACAAGCTTGCGGTGGATTTCTGAAGAACATAATGGAGCTGAGTGGTCGGATAACCTCTGTCTGGGATATCTGTGGCTATGTTTAAGAAGAATTATGAATTGTGTTATCGAAGGACATTGTTCACATTATTTTATGAGAGACAGCAATCTTCTATACGGAAAAATAAAAGGACATGAAAAGGAAAAGGTGATTGATCCTCTTCGTAAGTTTACGAGAAGCGAATATTTTAGAGACAAAGTAAAAAGACTACCTATTTTTATCGGCATTAAAGGAACTTTATTTGGAATGTTACCACTTATGAAAAATGCCTTAGAAAATGATTTTGTTAAAAGCTTCCTCGGAAATTTCTTAAACAGATGTTTGGAGGAATTGTTTGGAAATATCATATTTTCGTTTTGCTCTACTTCACAAAACGAAAACTGGAGAAAAGCAGTAGAGGAATTGCAGAATTACCTCTTGACATTGAAAAGAAACAGACCGAGTTTTACAGAAAAATCCGTTTCGGATTTTCTTATAAGGTTGCTTTCGTGTGCACAAATACGATTGATAAATTCTGCAATTTGCCGTCATGAATTAAATCCCAAGAAAATTGTTTGCATAATAAACAGACTTCTTGTGGATGCAAATCTCAGAACAGAGACTCTTTGCGTTAGTGAAATTACGCAAATTGCACACGTATATTTTACAAACGAACTGTATGAAAATACCTTACATATAATCATACCTATGCTTGAAGCGTTCAAAAAAACGCCGTGTATCCGAATTGAAAGTAAGGATTCCATTTTTCGACTGTTTTCGTATTTCTTTTTTGATATGAATAATGTATCTTATACATCGGCAAGACGTCCAATAAGCAATATCAACTTCTTCAATTTAGAGGAGTCCTATCTTACGAACCATTTAAGAATCGAACTTACTTCATCTATAGTCGAAAGAGAATATGCTGGATTTCCTGTACTCATTCATACTTTATTGAGCCAGTTTAATGTTGCGATGAGTCCTCTTGTATACGCATACTACATGAAATACAAATGTTATCGCAATCTAGGGAATAACATACTATCATGTCAAGTTCTCAAAGAACTAAAAAGACAAATATTGCAGGAACAGAATCACAGATATCATGGCTTAAACCTCCTAGGCTCTAGTTTGTATGAAAGTGGATACTTCGAAGATGCAGTAAAGGCATTCGCAATGGCTTTTAAAGAACGAAATTCTCGCAGAAGTACGCTTTATCACACAGCTATTCTTTTGCGAAAATGTTTTGATGACCACTGAAATGCATTAAATTTTGTAGTAAGGATTACAAAACATTTGACCTTGCTTGCTAACGATAGAAAATAATAATTATTTGATCACGATTGTTGTCCTCTCTGATGTTAGCAATATGTAATTATTTAAAAAATTAATTACCGTCAAATTCATTTTTTAAAAAAAGATCCATCTCAATCACAATCCTATCATACACTAGCATTTTTTATCATGTCCAATAATTACTAATTGGCATTAGTTTTCCATCTAGACTAACCGTTAAAAAATTAAAAGTCCAAAATTGATTGGTCAATTGTAAATGCACACCCTTATCTTTATTGTTATCTCTGCACACGGAATGTCATGTCAAAAGGAAATACAATGTTTGTATGATTCTTTTATGATAACTAAATTATGCATTATTTTGTATTTGTACTAAAATGTTTTATGGGCAACAATACAAATGTACATGTAGGATATTTTAAAAGCTAAAAACTAAACTTACATGTACAGTAACTGATAGACCTTGGATTAGCGGTTTTATTTTCTAATCTACAGAATGCTGCATTTTAAAGGTTTTGCCAAGGTCAAGATGTCCAACAATTTATTTTTACAGTATCTCCAAAAACTGTGTGGGGTATAAAGTTAAAACTTTTACAGTTTATGAATATATCATTGGTTACCAGATAGAATATATCACTAAAAAACAAACACTTTTTCAACATGTTTTAAAAATCAGGAAAATAAACATCCAAAAATGTACATGTTTTAAAAACTCTAAACTCTAAAACTTATATAAATGTTTAAAAAAAAAGAGAGAAAGAAAAAGAACAAAAAAGCCAAACAAAAATAAGGAAAAAATACCTGCGTCATTCTGTACTTTAGTGAAAACTGTCATTGCGGGAATAAAATCCCTATAAAATTCACCATTTGCAATGCACTTAAATACAATTAAAAAAAAAATAATATGCACGTTTTAAAACATTTTTTTCTAGATTAATATTTTTTCTTAGTATTTGTTATCAAGTGATACTATTTATCTGTTAATCGATGATATATTGGTACTGGTAAAAGTTTTAAATAAATATGAAGTTACTTGATAACTGTAAAACATTGCAAATTCTTACAGTAGAAATAAAACCACATGGTCTGATGGGAGGTTTACCTGTAAATGTGTTGTTACAATTATGACCACTTTGTGCCCGACGAAATTTAATCTAACAATTTTTTAAAGTTCAATTTATTTATCAGATAAATACGAGAAATAAAATCATAAATGGTTCACAGTGGTTTTGTTTTTTAAAAAAATAATCTGTTCCCTAATTGTAATGTAACTCTTTTTTTTTGCTTTTATTGTCCAAGTGATCAATCGTCAGAGCTACAGTATCAACTTGATCAAGTTCTCCTATGACACAGCTGATTTACGCATAACTATCATTTAATTATTTTTAGAACATCATTTCTTAATTTCAAAAAATTACACGAGACAGTATGTTATAGTTTGGTGCAACGATGTTTAATACTGTTTATCAATGAAAGGCAAGTTGGACGTGAATGGTCTCTGAAAGGCTTTTATTGAATTAAATCGTGTCATGTATAGACTCAAGATCCCTATAAAATTCACTATTTGCAATGTACTTTCGGTTTCAAATCTTAACATTAGGACAAATAAACAGGGAAAAACTATTTTAAAGAGGCTATCGAAGTCCAACTTGCAATTCATTGATAAACATATGTTGTCCTACAATGATGGCTTTCACTAAGAGTACGGAATTAATTAGGTGAATTAAAAAAAATAATTTGCATACTTTAAAAGATTTTTTCTAGATAAATATTTTTTCTTAGTATTTGTTATCAAGTGATACTGTTTATCTGTTAATCGATGATATATTGATAAACTGTACAAGTTTTAACTTTATAAACCTCATAGTTTTGGAGCTTTCGTAAAAATAATTTTGTGAACATGTAGACCTTTAGCAAAACTTTAAACATTTAATAAAATACATGTAGTTCTTAATTTTCCTTACTTAAGGTATTTGATGTATAAATAAAGGATTATGAATGATTTTAGTAATTTTGAACTAGTGAATTAACACATTGCTAAATAACGACCAAAGTGAAATGAACCAAAGTCACAAAACTGATATCATATTAAGCGCATCGTCTCAAGCCACGGTCCGGACTCCGCATAAAGCTCTATCGTCTCAAGCCACGGTCCGGAGTCCGCATATATATATATACATGTACATGTAGCTCTCTCCTACCCGTGGCTACTTGATCATAAAAAGTGTCGTAATCTTGAATATATACGCCTCCCTAATGTGACATCATATTCAGTCAGTGGGAAGTTTTGTTTCCATCGCAACGAATAATGACATCAAATTTCAGTATACACCAGGAATATTTCCTGTACTGCGATTGGATATTGAAAGGTCATATAAAGATTTAATCATAATTTCCCGAATACTCGCATTGGTTAATATTTTAATGAGCTTTTTGACAAAGAAATTCTTCTCCTTAAGAATTTGTTAACCACGGCCAAATATGCGAGAGGTACTTGCACATTTTTGGCCGTAGTTTGCGACGATGATATTTAAGCGGAGACGGTTATTTTACACATATTACAAAGTTTTAAAGATTTATCTGCCCTTGATGAAAAGAATTTTTTAATTTCTCAAAATTCTGTGGTAAATAATTAATTTTATTTCATAATTTAATAAAAAGAGTGTTTATTCATCTTTATTAATTTTATTTCATAATTTAATAAAAAGAGTGTTTATTCATCTTTTCAGCAAGAGATTTGTTTCATATTCAAATTACTATTTACAATGTCTTAAGAAAAACATGCGCTGTCCATAGACTTCAATGTTAAATTAAAGGTGAAATTAGTTGGACAATAATCAAAATTTGGAAAATTCTTCTGGTGGAGAATTTTTAGTAAATTACACTTTCAACAGCTGTTCATTTTGCTACCATGGTAAAATATAGCACACCATTCATTAATTGATAAGTGATAAAGGTTTACAAATGAAAATAAATTTCAGATTATTGTAGCTTGGTATTAAAAGTGTAATATAATTTTTAAAAAAAATTACCAAGGCAGGTAAATGTTATCAAGAAAAAAATGATGAAAAATGAGAAAGTCAAATATAAGGCTAATTTTCACCATTTTGCTTTTAAACATTTTGCCTAGTTTGACTTCTGAATGCTCTGTCCATGTGATCAATACATAGGGCTTAGAGTGGGTGTGATCGGTCAACAAGGAATGTTTACTCATTCTAGGCACCTGATCAAACCCCTTCCAATTTCCAGTTGTTCATGCGTTTATGTTCTCTTCACAGATTTGCATTGTTTAAAGATTTTTAAAGATCGATCAATTCTTATAATCCATCTTGCAGTATATCTCATCAATTATTTTATTCTTTCGATGGGTTAGACTATTAAATACACACTAAATTGTCGAGGGATATTTTTCATTTCCCGCTCATGTCAATTAGAACATGGCGGGTGTGACTGGTATGCAGGGGATGATCACTCCTCCATGGCACCCAATCCTCCGTGTTTACTATAATTGCTCCAAATTTGAATTGTTTAATGGACTTCTGAGCTTGAATATTTATTGTTCGTTATCTCCATATATTTCATCATATTAACCATATAATACAATTCCCAACTAAGCTTGGACTTTCAAAAAGGCGTGGCATTCTCGGCGCAACGTAATTAGCGTCTGAAATTTACACAGATTTCAGTCCATGTTGAAATATACATGGGATAGAAATTCGGGCAAATGCCAATAAGTGTATATATAGAATTACCAATAAGATTTTCTCTTCCGGCAAAGAGGTGGAGCAAAGTCGCATCAGCTTTGTCAACAACAATTTAAAGTTCCTAATGTTATTAATTTCTTAACCAAAGAGAAGTATTCGCCATTTGAAAAAAAAATTAATTAATTACGTTGTGCCGAGAATACCACGCCCTACTGAAAGGCCAATCTAAACTGGGAATACCTCTAATATAACATTACAAAGTATTCAGATATATTTTCTGTCTTTCTTTATGTGTGAAATAGTAAAGTAAAACCAATTTCTATGTGAAAAAAATTCGATAAAATGTTATGTCTTTTTTAAAATGATTTTATCTTGGAGTTTTCGTACACTTTTATTTGAGCAAAATTCAACACACCAGCTTTTATCATTTTGTGTCCAGTGATGTGCATAGGGGTCACAAATGGAACATACCCAGTAAAAGTAAATATTGACAATAACAGAGCTCGGGATTGTACAGTGTTATATATTACGAAATTGTCGTTATCGTCAAACTGTAAGGATTTCCAAGTAAGCTAGCACTAAATACATTCTATTGAAGTTATTTTTTGATTATAAATTGAAAGCAACAATAAAACTGTGTCCAGACCCCTTTAAGATAATAGAAAAATAATATATTTAGTATATAACTTTCTCATTCTTTGATCGAATGAGACATAATTATACCAGTATTAATTACTTCTAAGATATAAACATTTGCGATTAAGTGTTTAATTTTCGAGTTGAAATGTCATATCATGCACTATTTGAAGGATGAACATTTCGTTTCCTTGGCTGAAAAATTTGTTTGTACACTGCAAGTGCACCGAAAGGGTAAAAAAATCACCATTGTGAGTCTAAACAAAATACACGTTATTTAATATTCGCTTTTCTTGTCAAGGTTTCCTTTACTGTTAATTGTACGTCAAATCATGAAACACGTCAGACACTGGCGATGGATTCCTCCTTCACCGTGGCCAGTGCGATCCCAGGGGTCATTGGAGTGGATCGTACAAAGGAACTTAATGTTTTCATTTTTCTCTTCTTTTTAGCACTTTTCTTAAAATGAGCACTTTTATCAGTAATGTGCGTTTCTTTTCTTTTAAGCATGGAAATATGATCCGGAAAATGTAATTCCCTCAGTCTCCGTTTCCGGACCTGCATCATGTGACCCTCCTTCATGACGCGCGCTAACTTGGGTTGAACAAGTCTCTGGCGAGTTAAGTCTAACTTAGGAAACATGATTCTCTGTAACTCATCTCCAATATAACGATTTGTTTTCTCAATGCAACTAGAACAGGCGCTCGATCCTAAAATCTCACAGAACTCATTTCCGCTCTCGCACTTCACTGGATTTGTAAGAGAGGGAAATGCACTGATTTGAAGCATGCTGGGATCTCTTTGAAGATCTTGCATCAGCATTCTGAACGGATTCGACTCCCTGGTGTCGGGGCGCGGCATTCCGTACCCGGGGTGAGACTTTGGGGCAGGTGCCTTAAAGAAATGCTGGATTATCGCTCTAGAAAACTTCCCGAGACTGTTGTCCCCGAGACGAGAGTTCATTATGTAGTCCCTCTCCTTCTTCTGTTCGATATTGAAATTAGGATCATCGGAATGTCTGACTATAGGTTTATTTCGGAATTCCATCTCTCGGCTGGCTATGTTTTCTCTTTTGACGGAGTACAATGTGCTGGAATGAAGAAATGATTGCATAATGAAAACATGGAAAATACTAGTACTGTGTAAGGTTGGCCAAGAAACCCAAAACCGGGTGCCAAACACTGGTCTTACCCTCTGTTGTCCTTTGACACTGCCTTTTCTGCGATTGCGAAAAAGGATATTGATAACAAAAAGTAGCAAATAAAGATATACAATTGCAAGGACAATATATTCATTATTTTTTTCATACAATTAATCTAAAAATAGTATTTCTAGATCTTCTTTAAGTCCTTCAATGATAAAGTATGAATGCTTGATATTGTGGATCTTTCAGAAATGTTTGATCAAGAAAGTTTTTCTTGAAAAAAAAAATACTTCAGTAAAATTTTTTTTATAATCTTGTAAGGTTTTTTGGTACCTCTTGTCCAGTAGATTGGATTTAGAAGCACGTCTCTCTGTGGTAACCGACGAGGCTTCCTTAGGTTCCCAGAGGGGTTCCGAGGAAAACACGGAAGTCCGCCTTCCAAGATGGAGGCTGTTACTTGTTTCCTCGCGCAGTAATTTGACAGCATCTTTCCCGCCAAACTGCGACAGCGAAGAACGCCTTGGACGATTTTTAAGATATCGCTCTAAATTCTGCAATGTCAAAATATTATTATTATCATTGATACAATACATTAATTATATTTGAGTGGTGTACAAGAAAGGTTTGAATTATTACATGTACATGGATTTTTAATCGATACCTGAGAATTTTTATAACCTATTTTGTTTTAAGTGATACGACGGTCTATTTCATAAATCAAAGAAAACAAATTATCTGACAAGTTATTAAACACAAGGTTAAAAACTGTTAATTAAAATAAATAAGCCGATATTATTCGGTTCTCAAGCATGCCCTTTTACTTGACAGTTTTATATTGATAAAGTGCATTTTATGAATACTGTACCGTTTTTCTTTTTGCTATTCTAAAATTACATGGGCAGCTGCATATGTGGGGGGTGGGGGGGGGGTTAGGACGTTCAACCTCCCCCCCAATAGTTAAATTTATATATAAACATGTATAGAAAAGTAACCTCCCCAAAAGACCTTGGAAAAATTCCCTTCTGCCCTTTAAAAACAATGACCCATGGAAATATAAAAAATAAAGAGATTAATACATGCATATACCATAATATTTAAAGGAAAGCGATTTGTCATACAATGTAACCCCCTCCCCCTTAACCTAGCCCCCCCCCCCTCCCCAATCGAATTCCGGATCTGTGCTTGAATAAAATATATATTATTATAAAAGGAATCAAAGCATGCATTTTACAACTAAATTAAATTAATATTTTAATTTAAATTTACGATCTTTATGGTACTTTGTGCTGTTAAAAGCGAAATTTTCTCTGTATCTCTTATATTTGCTTTTTTTCAATAAACAGGAATAATCTATACCGATATTGACAGTCTATATCTCACAAGTTTGCCCGAAAAATAAACACGCAAATTAGAACAGGAATGATATCAAATTTATGAAAACTATAATTACCGTTGAACTCATTTTGTTTGTAAATCCAAGTTTTTCATATCTTCATCTCCAATCTCAAATCGTTTGTACAAGTCACAAATTTTGTTTATACTACAAGTATTAGACTGACAACTGTTTAAAACAGATATTTTATAATTAAGTTTCTCTGTAGTTTAGGGATTAGTCAGAGATTAACGTGACTTTAAGCCGCTTACCTTTAACGGCTATTATAAATCATTCCCTGCTTTAATGTTATAGTTATGGCAGCATTTGGATCTATAGGATTATTCTTTAGCATTCGCATCGATTTTTTAAAACACAATGACTGAGGTCTTAATTATGTAATTAAAATTTTGATTTATACATATGCAAACCTTCTGATACATGTATAGTTAGGTAAAGAAAAAAAGTTAAATTCAACCTCATCTGAAACTGCACTGAATTCCATTTAGTTCTATTAGCATAAATTTATTTTATAGGCTGTAAAGGATAACTCTAAGGCATAAAGCTGTAATTGGTGCGTAGATATTACTTGATATTTTTTTTAATATTTTTTTTTAAATTGACAATGATTTTGCCCAGTTTCTCGTGATTTTACATATACAATCGAATAATATAATTTTGAAATATTACTATGGACCACTAAGTTAAACACATGTATCGGACTTCCCGTTACATGTAGTAGATATACAGACAAAGAGGGATAATCCATACGCCGTATAGTCATATTGCTACACAATGAACATTAATATACACCCGTATGGACAACATTTTTATTGATAAAAAGTTAAAGACTTGTACAAATAGATCTTTTATTCCATTTATCAATGAATGATAAAATCACGCCGGTAAAAATAAATTAAAAAGTAAATCAATAAATGCTATTTCATGTAATTAATTTAATTTAATATTGAATTAGCTTTTAATTGATCAAATTAGTTCCTGCAAAAAATTATGTGCATGGTCAACGTTTGCCTTGCAAGATATTTCACATGTAATGCCCGTTGAGTTCAACGGTAATTATAATTTTCATCAATTTGATATCATTCCTGTACAAATGTGCGTGTTTATTTTCGGGGATACTTATGAGATATAGACGGGACACAAATGTATCCTTCATTCTTGTTATTTTTTTTTTTAGACTTGATAGTTTCCGAAGTGCTTCACTAATTATCACATAACCTCTGTTATCGGCGTTTTAAATTTTCCCCTTTTAAACTAGAGGTACTGTGAGCAATGGGCTCACTAAATGATACCCCCCGCCTCCCATATGTGTATGAATGGAAGTGTCCATGTTTTGCAATGGGAAACCCAATATATGTGTCAGATCAAAAAGTAAAATAGGAGGTGCACAATGGCAATATGTAATAAAGATTCAATGAAAGTTTCATCAAATTTCATCCAGTAGTATAAGAGGAGTTGCGGATAAGAGATGGGTACCCCAAAGCGTAACAGACGGACGGACGGACGGACGGAATTAACGATCACTATATACCCTCCCGCTTTTCAAGCGGGGGGTATAATAAAGGGAGAATTCATAATTTGTTTACCTATATTGTCAAGTTAGAAATAGGAAGTAATAAAAAGTGTTTAATTTCATGGATTGGTTTCCTACTTTTACTTCCTGATATAATTAAGGTCACACTTTCAACAGCATCCTATAAGTAAAGACGTCTTAGCATTGGATGAAAGTAAAAAAAACTAGAGGTACTGTGAGCAATGGGCTCACTAAATGATACCCCCCGCCTCCCATATGTGTATAAATGGCAGTGTCCATGTTTTGCTATGGGAAACCCAAAATATTTGTTGGATCAAAAAGTAAAATAGGAGGTGCACAATGGCAATATGTAATAAAGATTCTGTGAAAGTTTCATCAAATTTCATTCAGTGGTATAAGAGGAGTTGCGGATAAGAGATGGGTACCCCAAAGCGTAACAGACGGACGGACGGACGGACAGCTAGACGGACGGACGGAATTAACGATTACTATATACCCTCCCGCTTTTCAAGCGGGGGGTATAAAAATGAGCCTGAGTGTAAATTCAACAGATTCTTCCAATAATTCTTCAAGTTTGGATCAAGACCCGGATCTTTTACTCCAAGAACTTAACGACAGAACAGCATTAAGGTTTCTTCCGGTTATTATTTATATGGCACTACTGATGTTAGTGGGGACATTCGGAAATATTATGGTATGTATTGTCTATCTACGGAAAAGAATTAAGAATTCATCGGATTATTTCATCCTTAACTTGGCCTTTCTGGATCTTCTTACATGTGTATTTGGGATTCCTGTGGAAATTGCCGACCTGCGATATCCATACATGTTCTATGCACCAGCGGCTTGTAAACTGCTGAGAACAATAGAATCGTTTACAAACATGGGTTCCACTTTAACTCTCATAGCTATCGCAGTAGATCGATATAAACGGATATGCAAATTGGGAGAGAGATTTTCAAATGAGAAAGCCAAGCGTCTGTGTATCGGGGCTATAGTTACAGTCCCTGAAACGTTCTACTTTCCCACCTGAACGGTGAACGAACGCTGAACGAACGGTGAGTGAACGATGTGCAAACGGTGAACGCAACTTGGTGAACGATGTGTGAACGGTGAACGGTGAGTGAACGCAGAACGCGAACGGAGCGCGAACGCGAGCGCAATGTGAACGGTGAACGAACGGTGAACGCAAGATGAACGATTTATTCGGAATGCCTTTGGTCTTTTCCTTGTATTGAAATTATTCTTTTATTCTATTATTCAAATGTCAAAAATAAATATAAATACACAATAAATAAACAAAAGAAAAATAAATAGATGAATAAATAAATAATAAAGAAAAATTCTACACATACGTATGTTTAAATCGATATTTTAATAACATGATTTTGATCGCCGTCTTTGTTTCCGCGTGTAGTTAAAAAATGAATTTATCTTAGTAAATAATTATGCTTATTCTTTTAACTAATAAAATAATGTGAACTTTAGAAGATAAAACTACTACTGAGATAAACAATAGATAAATAAATTAATTAATAAATAAATTAATCAATAAATAAATAAATAAAAAACATTTTTTTCTGCACATACCTATATGTTTAAATCGAAATTTTAATGACATGATTTTAATCGCCGTCAAACGTATATTTGTTACCGCGTATACTTAAAAAATAAATTAATCTACTTATATAGTAAATAAATATGCTTATTCTTTACACTAATAAAATAATGTGGACTTCTGAAGATAAAACTGCTCCTTATAGAATGAATTAATTACATTGTACGAGGTTAAAACAACCGTACATGTATTTCCGTGCCAAAGCGATTCTGAGTAAAATAACGGATTTTTTTTTATAATTCACAATTATCTGTTGACATTGACTGTTATCGTACAGCATAAAAATTATCGTTTTATTTAAATTCTACTGCAAAATGTTATATATATATGTGCCTTTTTATTCTTTTATGACGATTATTTTAGCTAACTTCTTCATGTATCTGTAGACATTTCCCGGCCGTGATTATACTCGGTCAAGATGTTTGAAAGAGGCATTCAAATTATTTGTAATACATGTGTAGATTAATTTTTCAAAACTAAATAAGTAATGCGTTGTCATAGTTTTTATTGAACAGAGAAATGTTCGATCGATCGATCGATCGAGAGAGAGAGAGAGAGAGATAACCCCCTCGATTCTCAGATATATGTTGTATAAAAAAATCTAATTATTTGTCCTAAATATTCCAAGCAATAAAGGTAATAAAGGTAATCTTTTTTTTTAGATTAACAAATCCATTTGACAGTAATCACTGGCTTTTATTTTCCATCATCAAGTTCACAAAGTTCCCAGAAGTCCGTGCTATATTTGTAGTAGCGTGCTTGTGCTGTCAATCAAAATAATTCGACACAGTGGAGGTGTGGAAATCGTGTTTCACCGAACATGCCGAAGGCAAGGAGTCACTTAGTATTCCAAGAAATTTTAATATTTTTCCCTATCATTTCTAAATCTGATTTTTGCATTCCTGCAGAAAAAAAAATAATTCGAGTATATACTTGGAAGGATTAAGTTTTAAATTGAATGTGAAACATATTCCCTGCCAATTTAAAATACTACTGTCGGCACAAGTTTATACTAAAATACTATTGTTTAATGACTGTTTGACGTTGGTTTTAAGACTGATTTTCTTGTGTTACAATAAAAATTAAATAATAATTAAAATATACTGAAAAAACTTGATAAGAATTTTATTTCGGGAGAAAAGGCACCGGGGGGGGGGGGGGGATCTGAATTATACTGAATAACAAAAAAAAAATTTTTTTAAACATGTTGAGGTACGGAGAAGGAAGGAATGTTTCTTCTCTAATAAAAGACTATTTTAAACAGTTGGTCTTTTCTAAAATTTAAAACCACACCATCAACTTAATTAGCTCTAAAGATAATTAATTAACTGAAATTTGCAGTACTGTTCATAATTCCCAAACCTACATGTAGTTTAAATACGTGTTACATAGAAATAAATAATAAATTTTTTTATGTATTCTTGTCCTGTAAAAGACTTGGATGAATTATTATACATTTAATAATTTGTCCTCTTTAAAATTACATCAAATTGATGCCGTGCGTGAAGCATTTGTACATTGCCCTATTTTGAATTTAATATTTCAGCATCGTTCTACATACATGTAGGTACTTAATGTATTAATTATTTTCCAGGGAAAATTCATGAAATAAGTAATAGCTGAGTTATAATAATAGAAATATAAATATCATAGATAATTTTTGCAACGAAATAATTATTCTTTAAACACGATATCTAAGTTATTTAATTAAAAAACATGTAAATCCTTACCATCAAAAAGATAAGTCCTTTCACTCCGGTGTTCCGAATGGCAATGAAGACTGAACGATAAGTGAACGGTGAACGCAAGGTGAACGCAAAGTAAACGGAACGAAGAGCGAACGGTGAACGTTTTGTGAACGATGAACGCGAGCACAGGGTGAACGGTGAACGCAATACTTTGAACGAAGAGCGAACGGTGAACGCACGCTGAACGAACGGTGAACGAACGCTGAACGAACGGTGAGAGAACGGAAAAATGGGAAAGTAGAACGTTTCAGGGACTGTATAGGTGCCATGACCGGATGGCCGGCCGCAATGGTGTTCGGGAAGAAATCGGTCGACGTGGGAATTCCAGGGGCAATTGCTGTGGACTGTTCCACTGCAGATGAAATGAGAAAGACAATATATCCGCTGTTGTATTATGGGATTGTTATGCTCTATTTCATCATTTGTGTTATTTTTGTAACATTCGTCTATGTGCGTATATCATTATTCATTCGAAAGGGTAAATCAAAGCAAAAGAAAGAAACCAGGCATGCGTTGTCACCTTTGCCCCCTATTAGCTCTCAGCCAATCAGCGAAGAGCAATCAAGCGAGTCATCTCGTCAAGGGGAAATAAGAATCAGCGATAAGGACAAAACGAATGGCGGGAGAATGGTCAACACAATTAAGGTCACCAGGACAACCACCATTTTTATTGTCGTTACTGTAGCATTTATTGTGAGTTATCTGCCCTTTCTTGTTGTCATGGTTACAAGAAACATTAAGAAAAACTTTGAGGACATTTTATCTCCAGCGGCCGAGGTGTTGTATAAGTTTTGTTTGAAGTCGTACTTTATTAACAATGCAATTAACCCAATCATTTACAGTTTCCTTAACAGAAATTTCAGGACAGAGGCAATCAGGGTAATTAAATGTAAATGAATAATTCCAATCTTCATTTTATCTATTGATTTCCTGTGTTTTGATTGGACGAGAACACGTTCCAGAAAATTTTTACACATCGATAAATTCTTTCAATCAGAACTACTTTCTTGATGACACTACTAGGTTATCGTATAAACAATGAAAGCAGTTATTTCTGGGTCTGTTCTGGCTAAATAATGAATACAAGAAACTTTAAATTTAATTAGGGCTTAAACAAAACTGGCAACATACTAGACTGCCTAACTGATGGACGCCGTGAAAATGTTTATGTCACTGTCCGATCACGAGTGTGAATTTTAAAAATCGCTGTCTCAACGTTCATACGTAGAAAATAAGCTCAGTCTGTATCGTTTTGACAGGGAAAAGAAACGTACCTCAAACTCTTGCCCTATTAGCATCAAATTCATATTTACTTTCTATATTGTTCCTCAATATTTGAATAAATAAGTGAAAATTGAAGGCGTCGTCGGTCTGCTCACTTTCGCTATGAGAGTTTATGTCAACATGGCCATGGTCAAAGACGAACTATTCTGAAGTAAACTCGTAATTACGATATTTGTTGACTTAAACAACATTCAATTAGTTGTTATAAGTTTATTTATCGATTGTTTTGACAATTTAAGTTGAACTCGATCGAAATTCATCTCGATTACGTTCCTTTACGGTAAAATGTATTCCTACGCCGTCCAGAAATAACGGATTGTATGGAGGCCTCAAAGAGAAATAATTTAAATATTTTTAAAAATTCGATATTGGAATTATAAGAATTAAACGTTCTTTTTGAAAAATTTATCGATGTGTAAACTCTTGACATTTTACTCACAAACTTAACATAAAAGTGCTTCGCACTTTTATTTAGTTTGTGAGTAAAATGTCAAGAGTTTACACATCGATAAATTTTTCAAAAAGAACGTTTAATCCTATAATAAACCCTTCATTTCTGGAATCATGGAAAAATTGTACAGAACTAGTCTTTTCATTAAACACTTCGTTGAAGTTTAAAATGTTTATACAATACTAGTTTGTGTGATATATTTAGTCATATAACAGCCACAATTTAATTACACTCTGTACCAACACTGAATTAAGATGAGATTATTTACAATATAAAATGAAATTTCATTATTAAATAATATACGATGAAAATAAAATTTTGTTTTATTTCAAAATCTATTTTACTGATGAAATTATTTTAAAAAAAATTCTTAATGTGAGGTCATATTAGCTGTGTCACCTTCCGTGGCTGAAAAAGGACTCAGCAAGGCTGATTCGGATTAATTAAGGGAATCCCTGTCTAGTTTGTTTTGTATACCAGGGACATCTACGATATATGGAAATATACTTGACATTTATTCCATATATTTCCCATTTCATTGTTAAGTAAATTTTAGATTGAAAAAATGATAGACTAGTACAGATTTTAATTACACGAGGGGCCAATTCAATTTTAAATAATTATTATAACTTATAAGCAATTTTTGTATTAAAGTGCACTTCTACCATTCGCCAAAAAGTCATAATTATAAACTGAATAACTCGCTAGAAATATTTGTTCATCAAATTTTAAAGTACAAAGTCTGGTAACCGCTGAATCTGGTCCTTCTTTTTATGTAAAAATCAGAACACAGTTTTAAAAACTGTGATAGTTTGTAATTAAGAACTTGAATTTATGCTTGTTTTAAAAACATCGCTAATTTTGATTCAAAGCATACACGGAGGCAACAGAAGGGTTCCAAAATTGGAGGTTTTCCTGAATGTTCTCAATTCTGGTGGAATTTCGACAAAGAACTTTATTCGGTAATAACCGATATTTGCTCCCCCCCAAACTAAACCTTGATGGAGAAATATTTAATTATGTTCTTAAATAGGGGGTATATGCTGACTTCAACGCACTGAATATTTTCATAAGTAATGACGTCATATGTACGAAATGACGTCACAAACATGACGTAAATTTCAGTTTTTTATGATTTCTAAAGAAAAATGTACATATTTCGTCGATATTTTGAATAAAAGTCACCGAGCGCATGTGTGTTCAGGCTTAATATTTTGATATAATGTGAAGAATGATAATATCAATGAAATATGTCAATATTGTTCCTGAACAAACTTGCGCTCTATAAATTTTAAAGCTAAAATTGTTGAAATTTTGTCCATTTTGTCCTCTTTTTGAAAAAGGATATAAAATCGGACTGGTTTGTGACGTCATAAAAACAAAAATTGTGAATTAACTACTTTGAAACAATAATATGTTCTGTTAATTTATATTTCCCATACAATTTATTGAATTCAGCACATTTCAGGAAGTTTTCAAAATTTGACTTTGGGGGGGGGGGGGGGGCAAATATATGCAATATACCGCATATAGTTTCGAGATACTTTTCACTTCGGAAAACATAGAACACAAGCTTGCCAATCTGGGCTTTTTTACACAAAAGAAGTATCTGATACTAGTGTATGAAATATACAAAGTTTTGTAGAAAGGCAAGTCTGCTCTATGTTTTCGGAAAAAAGTACTTTAAAATTGATTAAAATTTGCATAAAAATGAGACAAATCGGAATTTGACCTTTTTTCTGACCTTCCTACAGGTAACCTCTGTGTATCCAATAACACCAACACCAATTTTGTGGCAGGGGTGATTATGTAGTGGTTTTCAATTTATAAACTGTTGCATCATTCTAAAAAGACATCCCAAACCATCTAACCCTGTCTTGTCCTGTACTATGAAATAAAATTAGACTACTTTTTGTATGCTGTTATAGCAAATAGTTCAGTAACTACGTGTATACCAAGATCTAAGTAATAATTTTTTTAAGTGCCATACATCGACTGGTGTAAGATGTAGATAGCATTGGTGTGGGATGTAGATATCAATAGCTATATAAAAATAAATTAAATGCTTCTCTGTGATGTTTATGGGTTTATATTTCCATGTGGATTTGATAGACACTATTTTTGAGACAATGTAAGCTATTCACAAACAAAATTATGAAAGAAGAATAGCAGCAGTCTCAATTAAAGACATTATTTCACAAGTTCTATAGTCGATAACATGATCTTATCAGCTTGCCAAATAAAATGATTAGCTCAAATGGTTATGGACATCTTCATAATACTTTTATTGCTAGAACATTATTTACTTTCTGAAATGTCATCGAATTTCCCCGTTATTTTCCGTTTGTGACAAGGAGCACACGGCGAGTGTAGCCAGTCGACAGGGGACTCTCACTTCTCCATGGCACCTGATCTCACCTCTAATGTTAAGGAGCTTCGTGTATACTAAGCTCCTGATATGCATTGGTTTAAAGAACTTTTGAGATTGTATCACTGGCGGATTTAAGGGGGGCGTGGGGGGCGCACGCCCCCCCCCCCCAAAATTTTCAAAGTATGATGTGACTTATATTTATAATGCCACATTTTGGTACAAAACTAACCAAACCACTTTTTTCTGCCTAGATTTACTCTTAAAATACACAAAAATCCAGGAGCTTCCGGGGGCTGCGCCCCATGGTCCCCCCATTCAAAGTATGATAGGACTAGTATTAAATACGTCGTACCGTGGTACATCACATCACTAAGCAATATACCACTATTAGTATAAAGTGATAAGTAAGTAAATCGTTTATTAAAGTGGCATGTGTTACAATACAATGAGAATTGAGAAACATTCAATACAATTATCATTCAAACATCCGGACATATATGCCACTTTAAACAAAAATAATTGAAAAATATGCACTATTATTGTGCCTGGTTTTACTCTAAAATACACGAAAACCCAGGAGCTTCCGGGGGCTTCGCACCCTTGGCCCTCACCAGGGCTTCGCCCGGGACCCACAGGGGGCCTTAAGGCGGCTCCCAGACCCCTTGCCTCGACAACATTATCCACGCCCCCCCTCCCTAACCACAAATCTTGTATCCGCCCCTGTGTATACTGTTCGTTATCTCCATATTACATTTCATTTAAAATATTTTAGTAAAAAAATCAGAAAATTCTGTAAAACTAAAAACATTTAGACTTCATTTCATTTTTGTGCGAGCACACTAACATATGTCTTGTCAATCAAATGGAAGTTAAATGAAATTTAAATAATGGGAATATTGTACACTGCTGTAACAAGTGGTACTATGAGGATAAAAAAGTCTCACCGATCTAGATATAGATCTCGTCAAATTTATCACTAAATCATACTTCCCTGTCTATTATATATTTTTTACGATGACATATTTCCACTTGACATTCGTCCTAGATGCAACCCGATGTGTGTTTCAGAAGTATCTATACTTATCTGAAGGATTAAAAGTTCATCCGTTGGATACATCGCCTTTTAAACAGACGACAATATGTTATCGTCAACAATGAATACCTTAAATATCACTCATATAAACAGTTCACCAGGTTATAACGATTCTTTTGAAATTTCATCCACCCTCGATCCATACTTGATTCTGAAGGAGTTAAATGATGAAGCGGCGTTACGATTTCTACCCGTCACACTCTTCCTCGTTATTCTGATGGTCATCGGAACAGCGGGCAATGTCATCGTGGGTATCATTTATACAAAGAGAAGAAAGAAGACCACGTCGGATTTCTTTATTCTTAACCTTGCCTTTTTAGATCTCCTAACCTGTGCTATAGGAATTCCGATGGAAATAGCAGATCTCAGTTTTTCTTATACGTTCGATGCACCAGCAGCTTGTAAGATCTTGAGAACCATTGAGTCTTGGACCAGCATGGCCTCGGCTTTGACATTAGTGATCATTTCTATAGACAGATACAAACGGATCTGTAAGTTTGGGGATAATTTTAGCAACAAAGCGGTGAAAAGGCTTTGCCTTCTTGCATTGTTAGTTGGTGCCCTGCTGGCATGGCCAGCGTTGATAATGGTTGGAAAGAAAACGATAAACCTAGGAATTCCGGGCGTCAAAGGAGCTGATTGTTCAACTTCGGATGAAATGAAAAAGACTGTATATCCCCTGATATATTACGGTGTTATCATGCTGTGCTTTATTGTCTGTGTCGTTTTCGTCATATTTGTTTATGTAAGGATATCATTCTTCATAAAGAGAGCTAAAACAGAGAGAAGGAAAGTGATTGGACCAAACGAAGTAAGCAACACTACTCTTAGCCTGCATCAAATACCATTAATGAACGTCAATATCAACCATTTCGAAAGTGTGCATTCTACTCCGAGCAATGAAGACGATATAAATGGAACCGAACCTGCGCATGCTCGGGTCACAAAACAGACTTCCGCAGTAAAGGTCACCAGAACAACCACCATCTTTGTTGCCATCACCATCGCGTTTATTGTGAGTTATCTCCCTTTTTTGGCAGTCATGATTTTACGGAATGTCGTAAAAGGTTTGGAGAAAGATATGTCACCAGTGGGAGAGGTTTTCTACAAATTCTGCTTAAAATCTTTCTTCATCAATAATGCGATAAACCCACTGATTTACAGCTTCCTCTGTAGAAAGTTCAAACAAGACGTGAAAGCAATGTTTAAGTGCGAACTTGTTAGGTAGAACCTCACTAAACACTGAAAACGAGGCACAAAAGAACTATGTTCATGATGAAAGAGAATAGAAAACTTTTAAAACTGAGTGTTTTCTCTCTAAGTCATTCCTAGTAACTATTATTCTACATAAACGTATATGTAGAAAAAAAATGTCGCCTTTTGCGATTTTTTTTTCAAAGAAGAGGTATGTACAGGTTGTTCCCTTAAAATTTAATGTTCTTAAAAAGTTATAAAATTGGCTTTAATGTAAGAGGAATAGATGAATATGATAAATCATTAAAGAATATGGCATGATGGATGACCATTCTGGAAATATGACACCATTAATATGGTTTTATGCAGAAGAGCCTTAGAATGACCCATTTCTGTAATTATTTCGATAAGTAGGTTTTACTGCATGGGATTTCAATAATTCAGAAACTTAAGGATACTAGTATATGAAATTTCTTTCATAACTTTCTTATTTTGTATTTAAAAAAAAAAAAAACGGGCCAAATTTGTATTGACATCGTACCTCGCTCTTTGCAGCGACCGACAGCAGTACAATTATATGTATCTGCGCGGGAATCACACAACGACCAAGTTCCTTGTAATTAAAGATTCTTTATTATAGAAACTTTGAAGAAATTTCTTTAGGTGATGATTGTACCATTAGGCTTTGCATTTATTTTGTAGTATTTGCCATGGAAATAATTGCTAAACCTGACAATAAAATTACATGAAAATGTACTTCATTCATAACACTTATAGAGTAAGTAAAAAAATTAAAGTTCAATAAAAAAAAAATGTTATCGAAATCTTTTCCTCTATAAATCTGTTTTCAAATATTGTGCATGTAAGTATTATAACATTTAAATTTATTATTTACCTCATATACGGCTTATTTATTGTAAATTTTGTTGAGATTGAATTTATACAAGATAAACATTTTGTAACGTGATTGAGAAATAGTTATTAAACATGTATTTAAATTAATAATTTATGTTCCTACAAAGTAATCCTTTACGGTATAGAATAACTTTTGAATTTTTTATCAATGTTATTTTTGGATTTTAGCATCAATTAAAAATTAAGAGAACAGGAACTGAGGAAGTAAAGCCAAATTCTTTTTTTGTTTTTTTTTCAAACCCTATCCTTCCTGATTTTTTTTATGCAATCAAACTGTAAAAGGAAATATATTGAAAGTATAGCTGAGCGCCACGTACTTACCATTCAATGTTTTCACCTCAAGAATACCACACCAGTAAAATCATTCTGGCCATTTCTACGTACACAACATTCCTTTCCTGTAACCCCCTCCTTTGGTGTACATGTATAAAAGGTACATTAGAAAAAAAAACATGAAAACTATAAGGTATAAAATAAAATTGAGAATTTTTTTGGGGGAGGGGGGGGGGGAGAGGGTGGTGGTGGTGTTGGTTTAAATTCCTTCAAAGCCAAATATTTAATATGTATTACTAAATTACTATCATTTAACTTCGGTACAACATAAAGTATGTGTGTAAGTGGGACGTCGGAAGGGGAGGGGGTAACAAGCCTTTCAATTGACATTTTCATAAGTGAAGCTGTTGTTTGCAAGAAGGGGGCAGTCCCGTCCCGTATTCTGTGTACTTGCAATTTGTTGTAACCGTTTAAAACAATTCCACAAATATTGACTCTGAACTTTTTTCATAAGCTTTAATATATACCAGTATGAAAACGGGGGTCTTCGACCATTCTTTATCACTGTTACTGATACTTCTTGTCGTTTAAGTCCGCAAATGTCCAGACATGGCACTTTACTTCAGAGATTTCTGAAGAAACGTAAATGCACGTACAATAAACCCACACTTTTAACAAAAGAAATCGCACTTAACTATTGTACGAAAGTATATAGTGTATATCTTGGACTACGACAAAAGTAACAGGAAGAAAAAACTAGCGTACTGATAACTATCCATAGTCCCCGCGTTTGAGACTGGTGTTTTCCAGCCTATCTGAAAACCCGAAACATTTCGATTGATAAAAGAAATGTTTTTGTTGCTAGGCAAGGATAAATGATAAAAGATATGCCCGTCAATATGTAACAAGAAAATTGATTTAAAAAGTATTTTAAATACTTGCGAACACGCTAAAAAGACCTCCGAAAAAGGGGAAAAAAGGATGACAGACTCACGATATACCACATTTAACGTTACTGGGAATATTTCTGATATTGACGCCAGTAAACTTTTACAGAAACTTAACGACGAGAAGGCTGTGCTATATATACCCGTCATAGTGTACATGGTTCTATTGATGCTGGTCGGAATAGCGGGAAATCTGATGGTATGCCTTGTTTACATTAAGAAGAAATTCAAATGTTCTACTGACTTTTTCATTTTAAATCTGGCATTTCTCGATTTGCTGACTTGCTTCTTTGGAATTCCCGTAGAAATTGCAGATTTAAGGTATCCCTACACATTTGACGGCCCTGCCGCCTGCAAACTTTTCCGAACCGTCGAATCCTTACCAGTATGGGTTCAACACTGACTTTGATTGGAATTGCCGTGGATAGATATAAGCGGATATGCAGACTTGGAGAGCGCTTCTCTAATGAAACTGCGAAAAGGATTTGCGCTGGAGCAGTGATAGTCGGTATTTTAACTTGCTGGCCCGCGGCAGTTGTTTTCGGTAAGAAGTCGGTGGACGTTGGAGTACCAGGAATTAAGGGGAGCGACTGTTCGACAGATGATACACAGCGACATACCGTGTATCCACTTCTTTACTATGGTCTTGTTTTCCTTTATTTCTTAGTTTGTGTGGTAATAGTAACTTTCATTTATGTGAAGATTTCGATTTTTATCAGGAGAGGTAAGAAAGATTTGATCAAGAGAAATTCAAACAGACATGAACTCAATGCTGAAATAACTACAACAACGGAAGTCAGTAATGATTCAAATGCGCATGCGCCATCAACATCTGGTGGATTCAAGGAACCAACAATGGTGAACACAATTAAAACTTCTAGAACAACAGTGATATGTATAGCGATTACAGTAGCTTTCATTGTTAGTTATCTACCATTTCTCGTTGTCATGGTCACAAGAAACATCAAGAAAGATTTTGAGAAGACCCTTTCATCTTCAGCAGAGGTCTTCTTTAAGTTTTGTTTGAAATCCTACTTCATTAACGACGCCATTAACCCTGTTATCTACAGTTTCCTCAATGCTGCATTCCGACAGGAAGTGATTAGAAGATTAAGGTGTAAAGCATGTTGTAAATAATCCATAAACTGACAGCTAGGAACCAGTTTATACCGTATTTGTTCGGAGTGTTTTTCTTGCACGTGAGAAAATTAATTTTTAATTGTCATAAAATTTTAATCATGATTTAAGGTTTTATCAAAATCATGGAAACATATTATTTTGTAAGAAAACTTCATTGGAAAAACATGCTGTGTTTGTATGTATGATTCTTGAGTTTTGTGTATTTTGATTTATTTAGAAAAGGAGACCTACATGTATACAGCAATATGCGCTGCATTATTTATATTTTTATTTTGCTGTTAACATGTGTTATTTTAATTTTTTGTGTAATTTTTTAAATGTTAATGATCAATTAGACTAAAATAAAGTATTAAAATTATTTCAGAATTAAGACATTGTAAAATCGGATATGTGGTATTATTGAAGGAATCAATACTTTACAGGATGACAATAATGTATTATTGCTTCAATAAAAGATTATAAATAGTTCTTCCGTAGTAAATATAATCAATAAAACTTTTTAAGGACCTTTTTCTGACATCAAAATAGTTAATGACAATTTTGCAACAAAATTTTCCAACATCAAACCTGCAGCTCATCTGAAGCTTTAAAGATTTATGTGAGAAAACCATGATTACTTTTTAAATAAAAGAAAATTTACTAAATTTTCACTAAAGTAAGTTTGAGTATATGACTCCCCAGTTAATAAAACTCGATTATACAATATTAAAAATATGCAGAGATATGAAGAAAAAGTATAAGTATACATACGTACTTGTATAGCTTTAAAAATAAAGATATGTCGTCAGACAATATATCTTTCTTTTTGGCTTCACCATATCATGTTTACACGCAGTTTTGATAGTTCTATCATAATTGTAAAAAGGCGCAAAATCAAATGATTTCTATAAAAATTATAGTAAATAATTATCGATACTTTATCAAAAACCTTTACATTTATTTACGAAAGAAAATTTATTATGTAGATTTAAAACGATTATCATGAAAGTGTCTTTTTAAGAAGATACTGTTCTCTGGCGAAATACAGTAAATCAATTTTTATTCGCGACGACTTTATTTCCGGGATAAACTAGTTTGTGAAGATTAATTTTCGAAATCAAGCCTATTTTTAATCTGTTGTTAATAGACACATAGACCTTAAGGTCCGGTTGCGACGAGAAATATTCACAATGACGGAGCTCTCGAAAACCTTGCGAAAATTTCTTGCATGCGAATAAAAGCTGGCTTACAGTAATGCCTAGGTCACATTTCCCGGCCGGTAGCCGTAGACCGGTGGTAATCGGTAGTAATCCGTCGTGTTAACGATGCCCCAACATCGGTCCACATCGGCCAAGTAGTCCTTAAAGTATCAGTCACATTATCTAGCGATGGGGTATACGATGGACAACCAATGCGTTTTATGAAAAAAATGGCGTGGTTGCCGGCCGGACTTATAAAGGTCCACCGATGCATTGCTAATCATAAAACGATGTTCCAGGATAATCGGCCGATGTATATTACTTCGCCCAAACATAGGTGAACAATGTTCGTACATCGGTCGACTACGGGCCAATGTTTGGTCGAACATCGACCGATGATCGGTCGTTATCTGTTGAACACCACTAAACTCCCCGATGACCTCAGATTCAACGGATATTGGACGATGCTCGGCCATACATCAGCCGATCCTTGGAAGATGTTTTAATGATGGGTTGCTGATGAGGAGCGATGTGAGGCATCGTTGGAGGCATCGCTGAATTTTAACTACGAATTATTTCCTACCGATGACCCCAACGATTCGCAAAAAAGACTCAGTCACCGTCCGATCACTAGTGGTGCCCGGCCGGCAACCACGCCATTTTCATCCAAAAACGCATCGGTTTCTCATCGTATACCCCATCGTTTGATAATGTGACTTATACTTAAATGGCACTGATTCTTTTTTCGAATTTAACCAATTAAAATGATTTATTTGATAATTTTAACTTTATCATGTTAAAAGCATTTTAGCTAGTTTTATGACTGTATGTACAGCATAAGTGTCGGAATGGAGGAGGAAGGGTCTAGGGGAGCTTAGGCCACCCTGCTTTATTTGCAAAGATAGACATAATATAGGCGTTGAACACTGGGCGTAGGTTTAGACCCCCACCATCTTCAAAAGACACGTTGCGCAGCAGTTTATGTCAAAAAATGTAACTACAGTAAAACTCGGTTATAACGAAGTCGCTGGGACTTATGAAATCACTTCGCTATATCCATAATTCGTTATAACCGTATAAGAAATTCATTAAATTTATATAGCTGGGGATTCAAAATGACTTCGCTATATCCGTAAATTCGCTATATCCGTGTTCGTACTAAACAAGTTTTACTGTAGTAGTCTTTGGAAAACAAAAATGGTTACTGAAAAAAAAATTCTATCTATCAATGATAATTTACAAAATTTTGAAAGGTAAAAAATAATCTTCGGTTTGAAGAGATCTTGTATTTTTTTTCATTAAAGCCTTTTGGTCAATAATTCAATGTAATGTTTTTATCACTAAGAAGAACCTTAAGAACCTTAAAGTGGTATTTTCTAGTATATTTAAAACCATCAAATTGCAAAAATACAAATCTAGTCGATACTGGGCAATGAAAACTAAATATATGTTTCTATTTCTACGCATAGATGCATGATATAAAGTCCATTTAAAATTGTACTGTATCTCCACAAAAGATAACAGAGAAAAAAGATTAGAAAACAATCGTATATTTTATAATTATTATCACCTGTGAATACGCCCCCAAAGAATTAATAGTAGTTTTTCGATATACCACATACAAAATGTATAATGTTACCGGGAATATGTCGGGTAATGCCAGTGAACTTTTGCAAAAGCTGAACGATGAAAAGGCTATTTTGTATATACCTGTGATTGTCTATATGGCCATACTGATGCTGATCGGAATAGTAGGAAACATGATGGTAGGCGTTGTTTACATCAAAAAGAAATTGAAAACTTCCACCGATTTTTTCATTTTGAATTTAGCAATTCTCGACTTGTTGACCTGTTTCTTTGGTATTCCCGTAGAAATTGCCGACTTAAGATTTCCCTACACATTTAATGCCCCTGCCGCCTGCAAAATCTTCCGAACCGTGGAATCGCTCACCAACATGGGGTCAACACTTACTTTAATTGCCATCGCTGTTGATAGATACAAAAGGATATGCAGACTTGGAGAGCGGTTTTCTAGTAAAGCGGCAAAAAGGATATGCGCAGGCGCAGTGATTGTTGGCATTTTAACTTGTTGGCCAGCAGCGATTGTTTTCGGCAAAAAGACTGTTGATGTGGGGATACCAGGAATTAAGGGGACCGATTGTTCGACAGATGATACACAACGACATACCGTGTATCCACTTCTTTACTATGCTGTTGTGTTTCTCTATTTCTTAATTTGTGTTATAATAGTAACAGTTCTTTACGTTAAGATATCAATTTTTATCAGACGAGGTAAGCAAAAACTGAGGAAAGGAAACTCAAACAAATGCGAATTGAATTCTGAGATAACGACAACGACCCAAGTAAGTCAAGAAACAAATACGAACGTATCATTAATATCTTTTACAACCATTGCTGGCGAAAGAAAGAGTATTGAGGAAACTACTACCATGGCACCGGTGAACACAATAAAAACCTCACGAACAACCGTGATATGTATAGCCATTACAGTAGCTTTCATTGTTAGTTATCTACCATTTCTCGTCGTCATGGTGACAAGGAACATCAAGAAAAATTTCGAGAAGACTCTTACCCCTCCCGCAGAAGTCTTCTACAAGTTTTGTTTGAAATCCTACTTCATTAACGACGCCATTAATCCTGTTATCTACAGTTTCCTCAATGCTGCATTCCGACAGGAAGTGATCAGAAGATTAAGGTGTAAAGCATGCTGTAGACACAGATGATCCTGATAAGGAAGACTCATACAGTAGAACTTTTTTGTTCGGAGTGTTTGTCCTGAACACGTGACTGATGAGAAATAAAATATTTTGTTTGTATGTTTCTTGGGTTTTGTTAATTTTAATTTGATTTATCAATGTAGATATATGAGATGTACATGTGTAAAACAATATGTCCTACATATTTGAGAATTTTATTTTGCTGTTTTTATGCGTTATTATGATATATTTGTATATTATTTAAACAGTTTTGATTAATTAGACTGAAATTAAGTGCAAGAATTGTTCAGAATTAAATATATGTATTAACACTTATGTACAATCGGATATACTGGACTAGTATATATCGTATTATTGAAGGACTTAATATTATACATAAAGGCAAAAATGTATTTTTGCTTCATTCAAAGATTATAAATATTTCAAAGTTTTTAAATGATCTTTTTTTCCTGTCATTGAAATAGTAAATTACAATTTTGTAACAAAGTTTTCATGCAAAAGTTACAGTTTATAAATGTTTTAATGAATTGTGTCATGAAAGTCGTGCTTACTTTTCAAACAAAGGAAAATCTACTAAATTTACATCAACGACGTTGATGACTCTCAAGTTAAACTCAATTATTCTTTTTTAAAAATATGTAGAGATAAAAAGACCATAAAAAAAAGATATAAGTAGACGTACTTATAGCTTAAAATGTGACATCTGTCGTCGCACAATATTATCGTTCTTTTTTATTTCAACGTACCTTGATAACACATGTACAGTATTGATAGTTCTATCATATGATGTAAAAAAAAAAAGGCGCAAAATCATTTACAAATATGTTCGAATAATTTATTTTAAAACTATGCCAAAGAATGATGGATACTTTATTAAAAACCTAAATACATTTATTCATTTATTTATTATGTAGATTTAAAGCGGTTATCATGAGTGAGTGGGTGAGTGGTAGTGTTTGGAAAAAAAGGAACTGAAAGAAGTTCAATTTCATTAAATATTAAATTGTTAAAATCTTGACCCCCGGGGATAGGGCGGGCCACAGTAGGGAATCCAAGTTTTACATAGAAATATATAGAACAAATCTTTAAAAATCTTATTGTCTAGAACTACTTGGCCAGGAAAGCTGAAACTTATGTGAAAGTATCCTTGGGCAGGGTAGATATTAAATTGTTAAAATCATGACCCCCTGGGGTAGGGCGGGGCCACAATAGGAAATCCAAGTTTTACATAGAAATATATAGAACAAATCTTTAAAAATTTTCTTCTCAAGAACCACTGGGCCAGGAAAGCTTAAACTTATGTGGAAGCATCCTTCGGTGGTGTAGATATTAAACTATTAAAATCATGACCCCCGGAGGTAGGGCGGGACCACAATAGCGAATCCAAGTTTTACATAGAAATATAAAGGAAAAAATCTTTAAAAATCTTCTTCTCAAGAACTACTGGGCCAGGAAAGCTGAAACTTTTGTGGAAGCATTCTTGGGTAGTGTAGATATTAAATTGTTAAAATCATGATCCCCGGGGGTAGGGCGGGGCCACAATATGGAATCCAAGTTTAACATAGAGATATATAGAACAAATCTTTAAAAATCTTATTCTGAAGAACCACTGGGCCTGGAATGCTGAAACTTATGTGGAAGCATCCTGGGGTTGTGTAGATTTTAAAGTTTTAAAATCATAAAAGGGAAGGGGTTAGTGGGGCATGATAGGTATAGCAAGAGGGGAAATCTGGCAAAGAACTGCATCACCCAAGTTATTGAGGTAAGCGATGTGGCCCATGGGCCTCTTGTGTTCAATTTGCTTCCGACGCGTGATATTATCTGTGTACGGTTGACTCTGAAGTTCTTTGACATATATATGAGTACATGTAATTCAACAACAAAAAAAGTTTACAATGATTTTAGCATTTCTCTCCGGCATAAAAATTAATATGTATATATTCTTATATTCTGTATAGTTACATGTATTATTTCTGCTTATATAGAATATTCATATGATGGACTCAAATCTCTAAAGTGTACTGTATATACTTTTTTTTTATTGAGGATATATATAGGTAGGAAAGTGGAAATATGTCAACTTATTTATGAAGTATTTTTAAGAAAATCTTCCTTATTGCAGGGATAAAAACACAGAACTATAGTTCTAAATAAACATAGTTAATCTGAAAACTCTTGTTTTCTAAATAAATCGCCACTCTGTTACACTGTGCATATCTTTCATGCTTCCTCTGGAGCTTTTAAACGTTAATTGTATTTTTAAAGTGCATAAGGACCTAGTTGTCTTACTTAGTTGATTTTACAATTCAGGACTACTTTAAGCATAATTTTGTTACTGAACAAACAAACAATAAATAAATAGAAAAAGAAAGAAATTCTTCAATTTGATTCTCTCAGGATATTAGATTTTATTATTGTATTAAGGTATTTCTTGATATAATAAATAATTCAATTTAACATTGATTCTTTTTTATGATTTTTAATTTTATGAATGGCTTGTATCTATAAAATTTACTTTTCGGTTTAAAAATAAAAGCAAGGGTATTTCAGAAATTTTGTGCCCACTTTTAAGTTCAAATTTATTTTGTATGAGTCACTACTTCATATTTTTTTACACAAACACTTGACCCACTTAAAACACTAACAAACTGTATGCTTTCTGCTTTAGATACTTCAATACACGAGTCACTGTTTACGAGGAAAACACAAAATAAAACACATTAAGGCAATTTCAGTTTCATAAAAAATACTCTTACTTTATTTTTTCAATCATTAAATGCATAAATATGAGTTATAAAAAGAAGAGAAAGTAAAAAAAAAGAAGAGAAATAAGTAAAAACCGAGAAAATTTCATGTCGTGGGGGCATTTTCCCCACTTTAGTTGCTTTTTCCGAATCCGGATTTTGATGTTCTCAACTTTAAAGAAAGAGAATTGGGGGAGGGCATCGAAATTAAAATTATAATATTTTAACTAAAACAAAACAGTAAGTTCAGGAAAAGTTTGGGACCCCCCTTTTTTTACATGCCTACAATCTATAATGATTGAAATGGTGTTATGAAATCAACTATATTTTGCATGGTATTATTTTTTATTATTATTGAAACTCAGATTACGCATTTCAAGCGCGGATCCAAAAAAAATTTTTCCAGGTAGGGGGGGGGGGTCACAAGTCAGAAAAAAAAATTCCAACCCAGAAATTTCTTAAAAGTAAATAAAAACACCAAAAAAATGTTAGCCCTTTTCCCAAATGTGAAATCCAATCGCCTAGGGGTTGGGGGTGAGGGGATGGCGGGTTCATGACTTTTAAAGCTACATACTAATGACTTTTCATACCAATATCACATAGATCCGTGTTTTTAAGGAGGGGTCGCCGTTTTGTAGGGGGTCACTTTTACTTGGTTAAATACATGTATATATATTTAATAACTCTGCAAATTCCAAGTGGGGTTTGGAACCCCCTCAACCCCCACCCTCCTCTAGATCCGCGCATGCATTTTCTTAGAGAATAACAAGTCATTATTTAAACGTTATCCTCAGAAATACGTAAAATGTATTTGTGTCAAAAGTCATTGTTCATTTAAAATTCACCGATTCGTGGTATTCACAGCAGGGGAGGATAAAGAACGAAATGATATGATGGGTCATATTAGTATAAATTGTTCAAAAATATGGTTAAAATTGACAGATTAGCGACATGTGAACTTTAATCATGACAAAACATTGATATGTCAATCCGTGCGTAGGTCCCTGACATTTTGTTTTATCAAGTTTATATCTATATGTACATGTTCTATTGTTATCCGTGATCATTAAGGTACAAACGTGGTATAAAGCCAATACTTAACTCTATTTTATCTCAATTGGTTATATCATAACATTCATGTTTTTACATGTGGAGCTTCAAACCTGAGTATTCAATACACAAAACTGTCCGGGTATTTGAATTGTCGACCTACTTTGATATATAATCCCCTTGGAGAGTGCTTTATAAACATTTCTACCCGATTAGACACTCTTTTGTACCTAAAACTAAAGAAAAGAGATTTAAAGCGCAGTTCGGAAGGACACCTTAAAACGAAGCCGCTGAAAAAAACCTTAGTACATGAGAGTGCATTTTGTGTTATCTATGAGGGGAACTTTAAATGTTCAGAAATCGGAAGGGTATTTCCAACATCGACAAAAATTTGACAGAAGGAGAATAAAGAGTCGACTGTGTTAAAAACTCGTAAATCTTCGCCATAAGGAATTAAATTATTATGTAACTTCCTTGTTCTGTGTATAAAAAAAAAAAGTTCCGTTATTCTCAAGTTGCGCCCTCTTGAAAGATCTCAAGATAAACCATAGATGAGGCTTTATACGGATTTCGGTGTGTCATTTTAAAACTATGGAGTGTCTGGTTTGCCGAGCTTCATCAAGGGATTTTGTCGTCCCTGGTCTTCGTTCATTGACTTTGTTAACATTACCAGTCATGCATGTTGGAAAATAAATTACAGTAAATAAGGAAAATGGAAACGAACGCATCAACTCTTAATAATTTTTCAATAATTTTGGAAAATTCTACCCATCCGGATCCATATTTAGTTTTAAAGGAATTAAATGACAAAGCGGCTTTGCGTTATTTACCTGTGATAATTTTTCTGTTCGTGTTAATGATCTGTGGGATTATTGGCAATATTCTGGTGTGTATTGTATATCTCAGAAAGAAAACGAAACTGTCTCCGGATTATTTTATTCTCACTCTCGCCTTCCTGGATCTCTTGACCTGTATTATTGGAATTCCGGTGGAAATAGCGGATCTACGTTATCCGTACATGTTCTATGCCCCCGCAGCATGTAAACTCTTACGAACCATAGAATCTCTCTCGGCCATGGGGTCAGCCCTGACCCTAGTGGCGATATCCATAGACAGGTATAAACGTATCTGCAGACTGGGACAGCACTTCAATAACTCTACCGTGAAGAAATTATGTGTCGGTGCAATAGTGATGGGGGCGGTCATAGGATGGCCCGCGGCGGTCGTATTCGGGAGAAAAACTGTATACGTCGGACCTTCCAAAATTGAAGGCGAGGACTGCTCGACCGCGGACGAAATGAGGGACACGATATACCCCCTGCTTTACTACAGTGCAATAATGTTGTGTTTTGTCGTCTCTGTCATATTTGTGATTTTTGTTTATGTCCGAATCTCAATTTTTATCCGAAAAGGAATTTCTTTACGGAAAAACCGAGCTAGTGAAACTGTATCGACCTACTCCATGCATGTTCATTTTATAAATGATGAGAACACGAGTGGATCATCACCTAGTCAAGCTCACCCAATGTTGGACGCCACGCCCAAAAATCGTAAACGACTAGTCAACAGTTTGAGAGTCACAAGAACGACCACCATCTTTGTTGCTGTGACGGTTGCATTTATTTTGAGTTATCTCCCGTTTCTCGTTATTATGATCATTCGCAATGTGAAGAAGGACTTAGAAGAGACGCTTTCTGACGATGCAGAAGTCGTGTACAAGTTTTTCTTGAAATCGTATTTCGTTAATAATGCAATTAATCCTCTAATTTATAGCTTTCTCAATAAGAGATTCCGAACTGATGTCAAAAAACTATTTAGCTGTAACAGGTGACTTTTTACATTCTTTAATAAATTTTAATGCTTTCTTTCTTTTTTTTAATTTGCTTGATTGTTTACATTTTAAGGGACGAGACAATTACTTATCTATTTCTAGTAAATAGATTGTTGAAAAAGTAAGAAAAAATTTAACCCGCGCCCATGATAAAAAAAGGATATTTCAACCTGCACCTTCAACTTCTATGAAAAGTAAAAAAAAAAACAAAAAACAAAAAAAAAAAAAAAAAAAAAAAAAAAACCCATTTATTTCATGTTTTTACGTTTAGTATACTACAGCTTTGACATTAATAACATTTAGGCCTAAGATATTTTAAAGAGACTTGTTGAATTTTCCAACTACCCATTCATCATAATGTTAAGGTCAGAAGTTTTTTTTATGTACTCAGGCCCAAGCTAGGGTAAGTAGAGATTTTTTTTTTTAAATTTCAAACTCAACATGCTCTATGTCAATAAAAAAAAGTGGTTAGAAATTTTCATAATATACTAGACAATCGACAGCTCAACAAATTTTATAATATGTCGTTGTAAAAGCTTTATCTAAAGAGTACTATAGAGAAATGGGAGACCTCATTCTTATTAACGATATACATGTAGCTGGTAATCTGTTTTCACAAATTTAAAGAAATACATAAGAAAAAATTTTGTAGGTGCAAGTTTGAAGGGTCGGTCGGATTACTTGTACATCAAACAATTTTAATTTTTTTTAATTGTTGACTTTAAATCAAAACTTATATCCATCAGAGACATATAAAACCATATAAATTGCAAGCTCTAGAACACTTAAATTTTACTGGAAAGCTTCCTTATGGTCGGTTCTGTCAATACTTGTTTTCTCAGTATCAATCATATAACTCTACTTTTCAGTGAAATGTGGCAAATTTGGTTTTATTTTCTTTTCTTGAATAGATATTTTCTAAAATAATACATATTTTTCCGGAATCATAAAGGAGGCAAAGAACACTTTTCTTACTTAAGTCACTTAAGAGAAGAAGCTTGTTATCGGTAAGGGGGTCGAGGTATTTCTGAGAAATGAATCTCTATTTACATGTACATGTATATATAAATGTGAAGTGCGTGTTCTCTCTCTTTCTCTCTTCCTTACGATTATATCAATAGTCATCTAGGCCCTCCTACACCATATTTTGTTTTGTTATAACATTGGCTTTGGAAACAAATTGAACAAAAGGGGGGGGGGGGTAAATGAAAAGGGAAAATAGATAAGGGTTCGGGGAGGGATGGGGTTGAAAATCTAATGTTTTCTGTATCAGTTTTTTTTAACTTATAATATAACTTCTAGCCTACCGCTTACCTTTCTTTGACTACAAGGAAACCACCGCCTATCGAAAGGATGAGGACTAAACCTTTTATAAAAATTCTAGACAAACCCTTATCAGCTAATGAATGCTAAAAATTAATATTATTGTTATGATAAAAAGTTCATGATATGAAGTTCAATAGCCACCCACAAAATGGTTATTGCAAGCAATAGAGAAGTATTGTTATTATTATCAAAGCCAATGGTAGGTCTATATAGAATACATACTGTCCATTCGAATAAAACACTATACTATTAGTTGTAGATCTACTTATATCTTTGTGAGCGGTAGAAAACTTTTCAAACGAAAAACTAATGTCTTTTTTTTTTAATTTGAGGAATCAATGTTGAAATATCTATGGGAAAAAATTGTTTTAAAGAGGGTGAGAATAATACAGGCGCGGATCAAAGAATTATTTCCAGGGGAGGGGGCGGGGGTCCACCCCAGTAAAAATCAATTCAACCCGCAGCAATTTATTAACAAGAAAAAAAAAATAGATAAAAAGAACCAACCATATTCCCCCTGTTTGAACCTACGCATGTTATTCTCGATTAAAAAAAACAAACTTACATTAAAACAAATCAATAATTTACCTTTTTGTGATTCACACCGACATTGCGTCTTATTGCAGACACAAAACTCTTGGCAGTTGTCACCAAAAGCTGGATATCAACATCTTATTGAGTTTCCTACCCCTGTATAGCCATTAGGACACTCTGTGTTAAAAATGCTAGATACGTTATAGATACATGTACAATATTTATGCAGTAGAAATTTCTACAATTTCATATTTTAACTGGAACGCTTGTTGAAAATGATATGTCTTTGAAGTTCACCTGAAAAGAATGCTTAATGCTAAAGAATGTTAAATTACTTTTTAAAACTAAATATTATTTGCATTTGCTCTCCCAAGGAAGGCAGGTATAAACACTGCCTTTGTTATTTTTGTATCGCGCTTATCATTCTTGATTTTTGGTCATACATAATATGATATGGCGTCAAAAAAGTACATTCTGTGGACTTGTAATTCCACTGTTTTATCGAATTAATTTTAGCTATTTTTATGAATGTGAATGTGCTTGATTCTTGCTGAGTTATCTGATTCCATAGTTCAGTCAATTCAGTTTAAAGCAGTGATTATGAAGTCACAGCAACTGCAACCTGTTCCACAACCTCTTTTATATTTAACACTTAACTGCATTTTTTAAATACCTCATATTAACATGATTAATAACATTTTATGTAAAATAAGACACTACCCTTAACACTCTTGTTTTGTCTCCGAGATAGTTGTTAAAAAAATATTGTACCGAAAAATACACAGTTCATATATTTGAGTTGATTAATTTCTGTTAATCAATAAATCCTTTTGATTAAATATCACTTTAAATCACTAAGGGAATTTATATCAATTTTTTGAAAAATTTCCATGTATATGTGTTATAATTTTATGTGTAATCTTTTCTATGTTAATACATACTTGTACGTTATTCCATTCACAACTTCCTTAAACTACACATATCAGCAAATTTTAGATACACTACATATTTACATCCCTAATTAAAAAGGCGGTTAAATGATATTTAAAACCTCTATTTCATTTAGTATCCAAAAATGGGTACCTGTAAAGTGCGAAACGAAATAGAAAAGAAACGAAACGAACTGAAACGAAACGGAATCTGCCGAAACGAAACGAAATCTACCGAAACGAAACGACATCTACCGAAACGAAACGAAACGAAACCTGCCGAAACGAAACGAAACAAAACTATCAAAATGTTAGAATGGGTTTTTTTTTTTTTTCAAATCAAGGTACATGTATATAATTATATATGTGTAACTGCATGTGGACTTTTTTTTACTTCAAATAATATCTATATATATAGTTCAAGCACTTGTAAATATAAAATTTTAAATTATTGATAAATTATGCTCCCTTCTCAATCTAATGATGTATTTATATGTTTACCAGCTGCAAATATGCACGAGCATACTATGTAGTTTCAATATGTGCAGTATTTTCTAATTTTTATATCTTACTCTTATTTTCAGTCCTTATTTATCTAAATACAACATACCAATCAAAATTGATGTTGGTACATGTAAAGGCTTGTTTATGTACGGGTCGAAATAAAGTCACTGTACTGTTGTATTGCGAATGTCTTAAAACATAGGATAAACGAGCGACTTAGAGTATTTAGTAATCCATTCCGAGGTGTCTGATTTTATTGTTCAGTTATACATGTAACTACAACCGGAATCTTGTGTATCCTTTCTACGTACATACAGTCCTATTTATATCGAGGTAATTTTCGAGGAAGAAATAAGTGGTTTGCAATAAAGAGACTCCATACGAGACGTCGAAAACGATTTAACTGACAAGAAAAAAGTCTCTCAAGGCAAACGATGTCAATTTTTAGTAGGTAAATTATTCAGTAAGATATTAATAAAATATGACATAGGCGTTGGAAGCGGGGGAGAGGGTGTTAGGCCCCTACAAAACTTTTTTTTTTGCAAAGATATATATTATATAGGCATTAACCTTTTTGTTAGTTACCCCCCCCTTTTAATATCCTTCCGACGCGTACGCCTATGTATGAGCTTGAAGCGAAGCCCGTGGTGCTTGAACTATGTAAATTTCATATGAAGTAAAAATAGGTAATATAATCATTCTGAAAGTTTTGTTTCGTTTCGGCAGGTTTCGTTTTGATTTAGTTTCGTTTCGTCTTGATTTCTTTTCGTTTCGGTAGGTTTCGTTTCGTTTCGGTAGATTTCGTTTCGTTTCGGCAAATTTCGTTTCGTTTAAGTTCGTTTCGTTTCGTTTCTATTTCGTTTCGCACTTTACAGGTACCCCCAAAAAACACGGATGACGCCTAAAAAAAACAATATTGCTTAAAAAGTGCACCTCTTTGCTAAGATCTTTGTTTCTGTAAAAAATACATAAAATTTAATATATACTGAAAGGAATTCGAAAAAGAAACGCAGGGTAGCATACTATTTAAAAAAAAAATCTTGACCGCATGACCGAAAATTACGAAAATTGGTCAAATGAGAGATTTTGTTATTATGCTGTGTAGAATTATTCAACCGTAATATGTATTACGTCATGAATTGAAAACACTAAAAAGCCAAAAACACGTGCACTTTCATGACGACGAGTTTGTCAACAAATCTTGTTGCACTATTTGATGCACCTGAGGTATACACATTGTTTTTCAATGTTTAGAGACGATATGAAATTCTTGCAATCTTGGTACAGTTTACGGAAGTACAATGGGGTCTGATTTTCGATTTGCCTAATTAATGAAAAAGGCAACATTGGGTAATGACGCATTTTCTTGTAAATGTTCCCCTGTGAAACTTGGTACCCGTTGTCAAAGAGGGCTTAGAATGGTTTTAAATCAACCATGATGATGACGTTAACGCAAGACAGACTCATGCTACAAGCGGGCTATTCATCCTGCCATCTCTTAAATCGCAAACCTACTACCACAAAAACCGCCTTTTATACAATAGACTAAAGTAATCATTACATCCACACGAAAAATGAAACAAATAATTCAGCAATTTTTTTTTTGAGCCAGTCAACTTGCTGTTGTGTTCCTCTCACTGGCGCATGCGTGCGTCGCATGACTAATGTTTGGGAGTGGTTACCTATGCCCAGTATAGCCTGGGTTTGAAAGATACTCACTTTGACGAATTCCATGCAAAGGGTAAATAAGGCTCATGACAGATGTGCAGGAGAAACATTGCAGATAATGAGAGTTTTCGATTTTCAATTTTGGGGGGTACCGTCATATGAGCTCCAATAATTCCTGAATTATTAGACAAAACCAAATGAGATTTTGGTTATATCTTTTTGAAAGATGATTTTAACAGTTAGATAGGAATGCTGAAAAGAAATGAAAGAAAAATAAATTTAATTCACCTCAAAAGTTTACCCTGCGTTTCTTTTTCCTTTCAGTATACAGAAATGTATAATACTACTCCTACTTACTGAAAAGTACTTAACCATTTAATTGACCTCACCAAGATACATGTAAGCCCAAGTGACGCAGAGGTACATGTAACGTAAATAAGTAAGTAAATGGTTTATTATAGTGACATGTGTTATGTAAAATTACAACAGCTGTCAAAAAATATACATATAATAGGAATTTAAACACCCGGCCCACCGGGCCTATATGTCACTTTAACAATATAACATTCAGTAAGGATACAGAGATATTACGCATTTCGTTTATTAAAAATAATAGACTTTTGTAAGTATATGCTGAGTATATGAATTTTCCGAACTGCCTTGGGAAATTCACGAAAAGAAATTAGGTTTTGTCTTAATCTGAAATACTGATATCAAATGAAGTTGGGTTAAATCCAATACTGGTAAAAAAGATTGCTCTAAAATTTTAATATGATGTACAATGAAGCAAAAGGTGGCATTCGTCTTCTACACTATTTGAAGAACAAAGAGTACAGATTCTGTCAGATAAAGCCTCCCCCTTATACCGCCCTGTTCCTATTCTTATAGGTAAAACATCGCAGCAAGTATAGAACGATGACATTTTGGAATATCCATTGTTACATATTTCTCGGTTTGAAAATAAGATTTTACGGCTCGGTAGGTTCTAAGTTTTGGGACATTTTGGAGATCTTCATTCCATGCGTTTAGAAATTTTCGACGAAGTTTATCTTCCGCTATGGTTAAGTTGCGGACCATTTAATTTTTGAAATAAGTAGACATATCAAGAGATTCAAATAGGAGTTTCACTGTATGTGACCAATTTCTGTTGTTTGTTGAAGATTGTTCCAGGTCCCACAAGAATATTTCTTTCGTAAGTCTGTCGTCCGGCATTGTAACGAATCGATTCCAAAGACATATAATATTTAACCGAAGTCGATAAAATGAAGGAAGCCAACCAACTTCTCCTTGAATTGCTAGTATTGGCGTAAATCTATGCACACCCAGAAAACACCGCAAGGCACGATATTGTGCAGATTCAATATTATGATGTTTGTCGTAACCCGATTTTGCAAGATTTTCTGCGTTGTCCTTAAATGTGGTAAATTCGTCAAACAAAACACCAAGAAACCTATAAGATGATGAGTATTCAATACGATCTTTTCATAAGGTAAATAAATGATCACTTCTTTTCCGATGTTTTTTACGGAAGTGTACTACTATAGATTTTGTCGGGTTTATACACAATCTCCATTTCTTGCACCAGTTGGAGACAACATCAAGAAGTACGTCAACGGTAGCCTCGTTCTGCGCAATCATCTGCGTAATTCAATTCCATTGTTTAAATTTTTTACTTGTATAGCGAGATCGTTGATGAACAGTGCGAACAACGATGGGGAGAGATTATCTCCTTGTCTAACTCCCGACGTTCATCCAAACCAGCCGGTGTAATGGCTACCCAAACGAACACAAGACTCGGATTTCTGATATAAAGATTTAACCGCTTGATAGAAATGCCCGTAACAACATCTCCTCAAGAGTGACGGAGTAAGAAGCTGGTCCTTACATTGTGGGTTCGTATCCCAATGTGGAACATGGAGATCGGTCCTTTGGATGAGGCCGTATAAACCGAGAACCCGTGTTGCAGTACATCTAGGGATTGGCATTATAAACACCCCTCACTTTTCAAAGTCCCCGAGTGTCATGTATGGGTAAAATTTGGCTTTATAAACATCCCTCACATTCCAAAGTCCCCAAGTGTCATATATGGGTGGAATTTGGCTTTATAAACATCCCTCACTTTTCAAAGTCCCCGAGTGTCATGTATGGGTTAAATTGTTTAGCCCTCCAACCGCAAATGGAGGTCATTTTTCAAAAGTTCCTTGGATTGTTTTAAGTAAATGTACATTGTATCCACATCTGATTTACACTACTTCTTGAATATATTGCTCCACAGAACTCTAAGAGATTCACTTTCACTTTTGTAAATAGTATAGTGAGGAGTAAAGAAAAAGGCTTGGTTGAACATTTACTGAAACTCGCTACGTCTCTTTTTTTGTAAGGATTCTTATAAAGTTTCGGAATCAATTATATACATGGAAGTTCACATTTGTTTCTTTGGAATATTAAAAACATTTGAAACTGAAATGATTTCAAAGAATTTTCTTACTTAGAAACGGATCTATGAGTATGTTTTGAATATCACTTGTAGAATTAAATTGAAGTATTTCTAAAATACATTTTATATATAATGAGCCTTACAAACAAAGACATTTTGTAACCTGCTTTGTCAGCCATCTTGGTAAGAAAATACGCTGCCTTGATGTTGACGACGGCATTTATTTTGAGTTATCATCTGTTTCCCGCTATTATGATCATACGCAATGTGAAGAAGGATTTAGAAGAGACGCTTTCTGACGATGCAGAAGTCGTGTACAAATTCTTTTTGAAATCTTATATCGTTAATAATGCAATTAATCCTCTAATTTATAGTTTTCTGAACAAGAGATTTAGAACTGATGTCAAAAACTATTTAGCTGTAACAAGTGACTAATGAGTTTCAATGCCCTTATTTTTTGTGTGAGTTTTTTTTTATTTTTATTTATTTATTATTTTTTTACATAATCGTTTTTATTTTAAGGGACCACATTTATTTAGAGGGTGGGATCGGTGAAACAAAAAGAAATACTTGCACCCGTAGTGAAAAAGTACATTTTCACGGGCAACCTCAATTTCTCTGACAGAGTATAAATATTAATACATAACCGGAGCTTGGCTATCAATTGAATGTACAGATTTAATTCAGAAGAACTTTGTTATTTTTATTTTCAGCGCTATTTAAATGTTTGGGAAATTGCATTGAAAGGCATTTCGGAATAGAAGGCACCAGAAAATGTATGAAAGTTGTATCAAATGAAGAATTTGAGCTATATACATAATTTCAAAGTACAGTTTTTAGCAAATGCAAACATAAAAAAATGTTTTTTGATTTATTTTTTTAAATGTACTAGTATTAACATTTAGAGACAAAATTTCTAATACTAACGACTAAAACTAAATTTTAATTTTGTAAGAAAGCGCATTGAATTTGCATACCATGCTTCCATATTTATGTTAAGGTCGGTCAGTTGCTAATGAAGTTTTTTTATTACTAATTAGCCATATTTTTGTTTTATTTCTGAAATAAATATGGCGAATGTTTAGACTGTTTTGCTAGTAAAACATGCATGATTTCCTAAAATTTTTAGGACATAATTAATTTTTCTTTCCTTTGATGTATCCCGACCCCCACTTTGTTTATCCTAAAAAATATTATACATGTTTATATTTACATTTCCAATGTCTTTGTCCGAGATAAAATTACCAATTGTAAATGTAATTTATTTCCTCATGAATGTTTTGGCGCGGTTCCAAAAAAAACCACGAGCAGGGCGGGACAACACCTAGAGAGAAGCAGGCTTGGAGCCTGTGGATTGGCGGAATCAAAGCATGTAAATATAAGGAATAACTGTCTTATTTTTCGAATTCATGAAGATGATCAATGGATTGGCTTGTGTGATAATTTTATGCATAAAGGCCTTCGGCGTTTATGCAGATTATCACACAAGCCAATCCACTGATCACTTCATGAATTCGAAAAATAAGACAGTTATTCCTTAAATATACTTTGAAATTTACATTATAGACACTTTATACTTAATCAAAATTTATTTTCTATTGCTGTGGAAATTTTACTTAAAAAGCGTTTAAGACGAATTAAAAACCTTAATAAAGTTTGAAAGGTCGTCTAGATTACATCAAACAAATTATTTGTTTTTGTTGGCTCTCAAACATTCTGTCAAACTATTTTATATTTTTTTTTTTGAATATATAAAATAACTCATAAACTACCTAAAAAGTTAAAAAATGACACGCCTTTGCATGTTTATTTTCATACAATCTTTCGGATCCTCTTTTTTGGGGGAGGGGGATTATAGATTATCAGTATTATTTTAAAGTTAAAGATTTTGTTATCTCTATCTCAAAATATATACCCCTCAAAATACAACACCCCAAATTAACCACAGAGGAGTACGATTTCAAATCTTATTTAGCTATGCATAAAAAAAAAACCCAATCAAATTTAAACTAAAGATGAAAGAAGAAAAGATGAGATGAACGATCAAAAGTATTCATTTGCAAATGGAATTTCTGAAGATTTTCACTCAAAAAAAATCAACAAATTGATGTTGAATCTGACCTCATCCTTAAAAAAACAAAAACAAAATACCTTAATATTGCATGATTATTAAAAAAAAAACTTAAATCCTTATATGCAATTTTTCTCTTTAAAGTACATGTATTTAAGGAACAACTGTGTGATAATTTTATGCATAAACGCCTTCGGCGTTTATGCAGATTATCACACAAACCAATCCATTGATCACTTCATGAATTCGAAAAATAAGACAGTTATTCCTTATATTTAGCTTTGATTCCGCCAATCCATGGGCTCCAAGCCTGCCTCTTGGTGTTGTCCCGCCCTGCACGTGGTTTTTTTTTGGAACCGCGCCAAAACATTCATGAGGAAATAAATTACATTTACAATTGGTAATTTTATCTCGGACAAAGACATTGGAAATGTAAATATTTAGACTTATAGTTATGATAACAAAAAGAAAACGCATATTTTATGATGATTGACCAGATAAATTTTAAATTTAGCAGACTTTTGAAGAAATGTTAACCCTGATATCAAGTTTTACAAAAAAAAAAAAAAAAAAAAATAAAAAAATAAAAAAAACAACTTTGAAATATGTGAAAAAAAAATATAAAAGGTAGATTTCAAGTCGATTTGTAAAGGAGATACGAAAAATTCTAGTTACAGGCAATCAAGAATCTTGTGTTTTTGCTTGAGTATGAAATGATTCATGCATCCAACAGGCAAAGTGCTAAGTGTTCATTTCCGTAAAAAAAAATATATCACATGCGTTGTCTGCACGATAAACATTATTTTACATACTTGCAACATTGTTAACCATCAGCTAAAAATCATTTCCATAGAAAATTGATAACCATTATTTCATAATTAGTTTATAAAAAAAATTAAAAACGGATCCGTGGAAATACAGTATGGACCTTCCTTACATCTGAAATGGTATGTTTAAGTATGTTCTATTAAGAAAACTTGAATTCTAATGGAAAGCTTCACTATATGATTATCAATCTATATTATTTTGTTTCATCAAACATAGCTTAAAGTTCACTTTTTCGGTCAAGTGTAGCAAGTGTAGCAAATTTGTTATTAACTGCCTTCCTTGTCATGTATTTTTATATGTTAGATCTATTCTAAAATAATACATATTTTTCCGGAATGACAAAGGAGGCAGACACTCTCCTTTTTCAAGGTCAATTAAAAAAGTGAAGCTTGTTTTTGGTTTGTTTCTTAGAAATGAATTACTATTAATATATGATCATTGTGAAGTGTTCTCACTCTTTCAAAAGTATGTTGGAGCAAAGAATAAGTACATTGTAAATATTTAAGCACTGAATCCATAATTATTTAAAATGCAAATTTATTAGGAATTTCAGAACATGGAATCATATTCCTTTCTTAATTAAAGCGGCACTGTGACGCACAAAGGGCAAAATTGACAAATGTAGAATTTTTGCGTGACCCTTGTTGATTTTGTTCAATTCCTAAAAGTATTAGGTTTCAGAAAATTACAGCTTTCAGAACCTAAAAATTCTATTTTTAAGAAGAAAAATAAAAGTAAAAAAAATTTTTGTATGCCCCAGACCGAAAATGTTGCTCAATACTTCTTCTATCCCATTGTACGCGTGCGCAGAAAAGTTGAATAAGTTTCCATAGTTACCATGGACTCAAGTACCCAGGAATGAATGTCAGTAGACCAAAAATTTAGAGGCAATGTTTTTAAAACGTTGTTAGAACATATTTCTCACCTTTACATGCTCCAGTTGAATGTTGTTTACAAGTTTGAGCTAAAAATAATAGTGGCGTGACATTGACACACACGAGACAACGAAATGGTAGATACAACCTTTGTTTTTCCGGCACTTATATCGTGCAGTTTTTTCTTGCAGTTTAATTGTTATAACTTAGTATATTCTCATAATTTTCATAAGTCTTTCTCTATATGCTACAGATATCTTTAAAGAAAGACATGATTTTGACTCATTGTGTCATTATAAGACTATTTAGTTTAATATTATACCCCCTTCCCCTTAAAAAGCGGCATGGTTTATAATAATCGGGATGTCCGTCCGTCCGACTCTTACGCTTTGTGGTACTTATCTCTTATCCGCAACTCCTCTGATACAACTGAATGAAATTTGATGAGGATTTCAGAGAATCTTCATTACATTATGCCACTGTGTACCTCCTATTTTACTTTTGATCCGACGAATGTTTTTGGTTTCCCATATCGAAACATTGACACTGCCATTATATGCATATGGGAAGCGGGGTATTATTTAGTGAGCTTGTTGCTCACAGTATCTCTACATATACCCCCGCTTGAAAAGTGGGAGGGTACATAATAATCGGTATGTCCGTCCCTCTGTACGTCCATCTGTTAGGCTTTGGGGTACCCATGTCACTGCCATTATATCCAAATGGGAGGCGGGGGTTATCAATTAGTGAGCTCATTGCTCACAGTACCTCTAGTTCTTTGTGTAAATAGCTTTGTATCTTAGGTAGAATAGAAATATATTGATACACTGTAAGTTTACAAAAAAGTGGTTTAGATGCAGAAAACCTATGCAGGACTTATTTTATGCTCTGTTGCAGGTAGATAACTTTTATTAAAATATTTTCTTTTTGTAACTTATCGGTATTTTCAGTCACCTCAGGGCAGATCTATCAAGTGGTTTGGTTTACACAGCAGATACTAAAGAGGTAGAGCCACTTTGCGCCTTATTTGGCCCTAAGAATTTCTGAAAATTGAAAACCGCTCAGTTTAGGTTGTAAATGCAGTATTTATCACTTGGACTGTTGGTGACCATGTATCTATTAATTGTGACGTTATTTTACATCTAGTCAATGCATTATGACGTCATAAAATGCGTCATTTTGCTTATATCCTGTAAATTCCTTTGAAAATGACCTAAAGTTGAAGCATTTTTTCAATATTTCATATAGAGCACAACCTCTGATCCAAAATATGCCAATACATTATGAAAGGCCTATTTCTGAAGATCAAAATACATGTTTTATTTTTTGGATCGTGGGCTGTGCTCATATTTTAATTCTTTGCTGAAGGTAGTCAAATACGCATATTTTCTGCAAATTTCAAGAAAATTGCAATTTCTCAAAGCCTGTTTTCAAATATCTGGTTTCTCAGAACAAAATTTCATTATAGAACATGAAAGCACCAAGTGTCTACTTTATTTTGATATATGAAAATGGAAAGAGGGTGATAGTTAATTAATTGATATAAATACAGGGCCATTTTTTGCATAAGATGGCTCTTGCTCTTTAGATGTATATGCAAGATCTTAAAAAATCTCATTTTGTGCATCACATTTAATCACAAGAAATAATTCTTAAATTATCCTATCATTTTGGAAAACAATTTCTCTGGAGATTAGTAATAATTTACAGATAATATTACGGATTTTCTTCCTTTTAACCATTTTATCGTTTTGAATCTAATATGATTATTATAATCTCTTATTATTATTCTTATTATTATTTTAGTATATATTTACCTTTTATTTTATCTTCCACATTAAAATAACAATTTCATTCAACTTTAAATATGTACACTTTGCATATTTTTAAATGTATTAATCTTTCAGTCACCGATTCTAGCTATGAAAATCAATATGAAAGACCTACGTTGATGATAAATGATAATATATTACAGACTGTCCTTTTCTATCTGTATGGGTGTAAGATAATCTGATTTGGTGGCTCCACTTCCTTGATCACCATCCACATCTTCCTGTGTTGTGTTCTCCTTCACAAATGTTCCTTCATCTACTTCCTCATATACCGCGGGATCATTATAACAACCACTATTATTTTCTTGCATATGTACCTCGTGTACAAACTTTTCGTCGTTTGTGTTACCATGGCACCTCAGTTCTCTGTAAGTGTTTTGTTTTGCATCATCTGATGTTACTGTTTGCACATAATGGCTAGTGGAGCAAAACTTTTTTCTTATTATTGTTAGCAAAAGAATTGAAATTGCCAGGAAAATTGCGGACAAAACAATCCATACTGAAATATCTAATTTAAATTTAGAAGCATTTCCACGGAAAATGTTATCAGATTCTGATATCCTTGTGACCAAACCCTCTATTTGAATAAGTGTTTTTGATGCGTACATGGTGTCTCGCAAAGTCCTATTTTGAAGAATTTGTGCTTCAGTATGAAAAAATACAAGATCATATTAATTCTTCTGTAATCAATACTGATAGAAAACTTATAATAAAATCATTACTACCAAAGGAACAATAAAATATACATTGTAAAGCGAGAAAAAAAAAAGATGTTTTGTGAAACACAGATACCCACGTTTGACAACTTATAAAGGAAGTTAAACTTTTCAAATGTAAATTAAATATGTTTGTACCAACAGAAAGGTCCACTCACAAGAAATACATATGAAAGTGTGACAGTGACTTATAAGTGACATATGAAAGCCCTAGCACCAGCTGTTCAAAAGTTTTTTTTTCAGTTTCAGTTTTTTAAAAGTAGGACAAACTCCAAGGTCAAATATTTAAGGTTTTTGGTATCTAAATAATTGTCACATCACAAAGATTACATCTGTAAAGTATGAAAGTCCTAGGGTCACTTCAAATGTTATTACTACGATTGTTTTTTTTAAATTAGGTCAAAATCTAAGGTCAAGGTCAGAGGGATAATTTAAAGATGTTGGTAGTTAAAAGAATGTTTTGTCACACAAATAACATAATTTATATGAATTAGGAAAGCCATAGTCCTAACCGTACGGAAGACATTGCCAACCTTATTTCTTTTAAAAAGTAGGTCAAACTCCTAGGGCAAGGTCAAAGGGTCAAAGTTGTTGAAATCCAATGGAAGAAATTGTCACAGAAATGCATGTATGAAGTATGAAAGCCCTAGGTCCAATTGTTTAAAAGCTATGGTCAGTGTTCATGTTTCGGTAAAGTTATACAAAATTGGGTCAGACTCCAAGGTCAAAGTCAAAAGGTCAACTTGATGGTACCCAAAGAAAGTTCAACAAATATGAAATATGAAAGCCATATCCATAAACAGTCAAAGCTTATGGGCAAGGTTACAGTTGTTGCTATCAAACAGACTAACAGATCAGCAGACAGCTAGACGGACAGGGCAAAAACTATATGTTCACAAATATTTTATTTCGGGGCATAAAAAATTAACAATTATTAATACAATGTACAGACCATCCTTACCTGTTGTAGGCTCTGCAGTTGACTTCATTATCTTTGTACTGTAATCACATCCTAGAACATTATCACACAAACTAACGTCACATAAACACGTCCACTTACAGTTTTCACCATATTGAGGATACCAACATTTCTGCAAGCAATCCAAGCCTGTAAAACCTGGGCTACATTCTGAAAACAAGATGTGTTTGTGAAACACCATGCGCCCGGCGGCAACAAAGTTAAAAAAAAGGTCATTGACCTTGATGACATTTGAAAGAACTTGATTAGTAAAGTATGCATACCAAAAAAGAAGTCTCAACTATTCATGGTTCAAAAGTTATGGCGAAGGCTAAAGTTAGCAGAAAAACAGCCAGACAGACAGGACAAAAACAATATACGCCTCGGATCTTCCGATTCGGGCGCATAAAATATTTCATCGTATTTTTTAAAATAAACTTTCACTGAATTTATCTGAAACAATTAAAAATAATAATATACATTTACTGAGTGAGTTCGAGGGCAACATGCTTTAAGTCGGACCCAAGAACCAAACTGTCTTCCTGAGGCAGTCAGGCCGAAAGCAGACAGTTAAATTCGAGGGTCGACAAAAGGCATTTTGCCCGAGAACATAGTCAATGAACGTCTTTGTATCCTTTCATTATATTTTATTTTGTCACACATGTATTTTGTATAATGGCATCATGTCGGGTCTTTCCGTCAGAGGTCGGAAAAACAACCTCGAATGTATTTTCATTACCGCATGTTAAAAATTTATACATTTTCTGTTTATTTAAATATAGGAAAGACGGAGTAAGAAGTCCCTTCTGTAGTATATTTTAGGCAATATCATTTCATAGTATAAAGTAAAACTCCATATACCACAAATAAAAGGTGTAAAAGGCGTAAAATTGAATAATGTGAAAGATACAAAGGTACATTTCTCAGGAAAACAAATATATTTTTGAGAATTTAAACCTTATGTACAGCTTTAATACAAATACAGTCTTCTTGATTGGATAACCACTAGCTGTGGTAGTAAAAAGTTGTGGTTTGCCACCATTCTAAAACTAAAGTGACTGCTTCTGTTTTACATCTTGCGTGTTAAGGCTTATGATTAAAACTTGATTGTCTATCCACAGCAACTGTATACATTACTCAGGTCTTATAACAGTTGTAGAAGAATAAACACCAAGGCAATTACTTGGCTTCGAGAGAGGTGGCATACTACAAAAGTGCCAAAGAGACTTTAGTTTGTACCTATAAAGTATGTACGGTAATCGTGCTTAAAAATCCTATGTAATCCTATGAGTTTCATCGTCTACAAATGTAAATAGGTAATTCTGACTTCCTGTGTTGACCTTAAGTTTTTTTTTATGTACAATTGGTCTGTTTTTATACAGCTCTGCAAAAAGATAATTTTCACAAAAAATGGGAAGCTCAACCTTTCTCCCCCTCTTATACTTCGGCCCTGCGACTTGTTAAACAGGTCTGGACGATTTCCAAATATGGAAGTCAGGAACGATAACTGGAAGTTGCTGTAAATATACTTCATGTACACTTTATTATTTTTCTGTTTAATCAGACACCATCATTTTACATACCCCAAAGCATATTTTAAAAGAACAAAAAGATAACGCGTGCTTTTGGTTTTTTTTTCTTCAAAAAGATTTTTTGACAATAAAATTTTTTAAAAAGTAATATAAAAACGTTTGAAGAATAAGGTATTCCCCGCGTAACCCATTTGACGAGCCTTCATAACCTATAGGCGGAACCCTGAATAGCATACAAAACAAAACTTTATTTTCAATCTTTAATAATGTGTCACGTACATACACATATGTACATAATATATTCACAAAAAATAATAATAAAAAAAAAATTAGGTCGATATCTTTCAACTAGAAATGTTAATACATGTATCTTGATTCACAATCCGTTTAAAAACCTGCAAGGAAGTTTTCGTGTATGCCACATTCCCAAAATCATCTTAGTTTTCCAACACATAACATGAACAGTGATTTTAGTGGATATGGCTGGCCGTCTTTCTGCGAAGGATATTGAGATAACGAACAATATTCAATATCAAAGACTGCGAGCTTCTACAAAAAATTTTATTACCTCTAGCTACATGTTAATGAGTGCATGTTTGGTTAAATTCTCAAGTTCAGAAATTTCACCTACTGTACCTAATAAAAGTGCAGAATGCTATTGAGAATTTCATTATGGGTTACTACAAGTACTACAGGTACTATCGGTGAATACGATTGTCAGGTGGATTCAATGCCCAACACACGTGATCACGAGTGTAAAAAATAATTTGTCCATTAAAATGCATACGAGCGGCTGCTCGTTTTCCTCACCCTTAAAGTGCTGGTGTTCTGAACTTGACACTACACATTTTAATAATTTTTTTTTCTCTTGTTAACAACAAATTCAAAACGCCCGTGATATCTTTCATAGTTTCTAATGTTTGCATTTTGTTCATTGGAACATTTGTTTTATTTTTCACTCCAATGATCATAGATTGACCTGAAGCACGTGTTCGAAATAACATGTTAACATGTTTTTACTATTTAGCGTAAATGTATTCAATCAACAATTGATCAGTTGCTCGTGGTAAGATCCTCTGTACGCATTAATAGCAATATCTATATAAGGCAAATGTTTGTCAGTGTAGATGATACTACACATTTTTTTTGCAGCGTATCGGTCGCTGCTGAGCTGTAATTTTTGCAATAAACTATGGTAAGATGTAATAATTATTATTTTTATCCCCCCCCCCCCTTTAGCCACCCATTTCTGTTGAAAATCATGAAAGTCTTTCAGAAAGGTCTGGAAACACATTTTTCACAGGACAAGTTTTCAGACGAAACAGACTATAGCAATTTCCTGTTTACTGCAAAAATTTATTTATAAAAGCGGTTCTACAATATAAACTTTGAATAGGTAAACCTTAACCACGTGTCTTGAATTTAAATCACAATAACATTAGTAGGGGTGTTATTGTTAATGTCTACGATTCACCTTGTATGTTCAATTGTTAAAGTCTTCTCACACCACAGAGCACGGACAGACAATAAACTGTTAGCGCGTTTTCTTTTCGAACATTTTACTCAGAATTTTGAGGATTTTTTTTTATATACAACAAAATCGCAACTTTTCCTCAGTATTAAGAATAAAATCATTATTTGTGAGAGACCAGGGATTTGTCAATCAGACACTACCAGATTTTCGAAGTTTCAATAGAATATTTATGATATTTTCTTGTGAAATGGTTTTACAATATACAAATCGTAAAATTATACAGAAAAATTAACAAAATATTAACTTCAAATTTGTGTCTATACACCTTTGAATTAGGCAATCTTGATAAAATTAAAAAAAAAGAATGACAAGCTACGCGCTTTTATATGCATGTAGAGAAAGAATTAGCGCGAAGGGGTTTTTCTCTCGATTTTAGGCCCATAAGAACCACTGGTCATGAAAAGCTGAAACTTATGTGGAAGCATTATAAAGTAGTACAAGTAGTACGTGGCTACCGAGAAGAAGGTTTTGAAAGATGTTTTTCTTTATATTTCCCTATTAATCTTGAACTCCCTATTGTGGCCTACTCATACCCCAAGAGTCATGATTTTAACAATTTAATATCTACACTGCCTCAAGATGCTTCTACATAAGTTTAAAATTGATATGGATTGCCCAAGTTGTTCATGAGAAAAACACTTTTAAAAATAATACATATTTTCATCATAATATAAACGTTGGGATTCCCTTTGTTGGGGCCTAGTGGTTCTTGAGAAATTTTATTAATGACTCCACTTTTTCTTGTCTTTTTGAAATGGACATGACCCTTCATTTTAATAATTTAAACTCTCCTCAACACAAAGATGCTTTCTTATTATTTTGGTAAAAATTGTCCCAGTGGTTATTGAGAAGAAGTTGAAAAAGTTTTCAGACGAACGGTGGGTGGACAACTGGTGATCAGAAAAGCTCACTTGAGCTTCAGCTAAACTTAATAACTTTTTTTTTTTGGAAAATGGAAAAGTAAGAATAAAAAAGAAAATGAAAACATTTATAAAGAATCGTGGCACTGACACCCCTTCATAGTTTCTTATAATGAAAATTCGACACAAATATGTAGACTTAAAATTTGTAGACTTGCGATATTACCAATTAACAATTATTAAATAAATCAAGTATTCTCTACAAGGAAATAATATCTAGTCTCAATTTTGAATTATGCCTAAATACAAACTCTTTTCCGCATAGCACATATATTTTCAAACATACTTGTACACATTCCAATTCTTTCGTCCCATCTGTATCCGTTGCAACAAACAAGTCCATACTCTCTGAAACGTCAACCAATCAAAAGTTGTAGTGTCATAAATTAAGAAGATCATGCTCAAAAATCAAGAAATTATATAATGTCTTATTAATTTGGCGGCGTAGATTAATATGGATGGTTTCAGAAGGGTAAAAGTTTGAACATCACAGAAGGTTAACAATCACTTTATACTAGTAAGAAGATGGAGGATAAGGCGGACAGAATGCCTATTATGTCAGATATTCAGAAATCACCTTTGATATGTAAATTGAGTATTTAAATTTACTTCTCATTATTGAAATTTATGAAATTATGAGAAAAGAAAAACATTTTCTGAGAAAAACAAAATCTTTTTTAAAAATTTCATTTATAAAAATATTAGATGGTATACGTGGGATTCGAACCCCAGCAATAAAATATCGAAGTATCGTACAGCTTTGAGACGAAGGCACTAACCACTATGCTACATGGCTCCTGATGTTTAGGGGGATTTATATCATGTTAGTGATATGACACATGACTTATTGGACTTGAAGTATTTCTCAGAAAGGTGCGAATGTTTTGTCATAAAAGTGTACTTTTAAGGTGCAGTGGGTCTTCGTTGTCATAAAAGTGTACTTTTAAGGTACAGTGGGTCTTTGCTCTATTTATTGTAAACCAAAAAATATTTATTTTATCGCAAACTTTTAGGATTATCTTTCCAAATATTGAGGCGAAGACCCACTCATATTGAAAAATGTTGTTAAAGTATGAAAAAATGATCATTTTTGCTCTTTTAAGTCAGTGTATGCTTTTTCATAGGCAAATATGTTCAGTCTTTGTGAGATTTTTGTCTATTATGGAGATCATACATTAAGTATACTTTAATATTGAATGAAATATGAAATAAAATTTGGATATAATTGATATTAAATTTTTCACTTCTTATCTGTCGCGCTATAGGCATTCTGGCCGCCTTATCCCCAATCTTCTTTATTGTTTGCATCATTCGCAGTGAAATTAAGTCAAAAAATATTTACCGATCCAGGCATTCATTTTTTTGTATAATCTGTCCTTAAGACTTAATATATATTTTAAAATTCCCATTAATATTGCTTTCAAACCAAAACCAAGATGAAGACTTTGTAGAGTTTTGCTTCGAATAATTTTTATTCTACTCAAACGTCTTGACCTAGCATCAATAACACTCGTCTTGCATATTAGATTGGGAAAAAGGGAAAAGCTTGCCCCTTTTCAGACTCGTAAAATTCATATGGACGAAAATATTCAAAATCAAAGCATCATACACAAAGAAAATTGACATTGACTTTTTTCCCAACCTAAATTGTAAACTAAATCCAGTTGAATTGAAAATTAAAATAAAATAAAATAAAAGTAATTTTATATTATGAATATACATTTTTAGAAAAGTAAATTCCAAAATGACAATTCAATAAAATAATACTTCTGCGAGAAGTGTCACTAAGTACAAAAGTATAAGATATGATTTAAAAAACTGCATATCAGAGATGAATTATAAAATTGAATCTATTCAATTTCATCTTAAATAGAGCTTACCCTTGACATATTGGTGAACAGAATACATCATGAAATGAACGCAAAAGGTTAATAATGAACATGAATTTAAACTCCATGATTTATACAACGGAACATAACCAAATGTCGTTAATGAATTTTAAATGCACTAATAAATACAATCGATATGCTCTAATCAAAATCAGTTGTAAGCGGAGTGATGTATTAAATGCATGTCCTGGAAATATTATCCGGGTTAAAACTTTTCAACAACGAGGAAATTATTTTTTCTCCTTATGTTTAGTTCACATAAAAACTATATTAAGGTTTAATTTTATATAACTAAGAGTCTACTAGAAATAAAATTAAAGTAGAATTTGCTCTTCAATAAAACTATAAAATGCCTTCCTTTGCTGCAAATCTTGAAATTAATGTTGCAACTATTGAAGAACAAAATGTGTTTACTAATGTTTTCCTGCAATAGCTGCAGAGATAATTCATCTACCTAAAAAGAAAGACATTTCTTTGTCTATATATTTGATATATGCAACGAATCATTGAAGTAGGATCTAGTAAATAAATCTTTAGAGATGATATATTTATGTTAATAACTCTATCTGAGTGAAAGAAATCTCGAATTGGACGTGAAACAACAGTCATCAATCAATCAATTAAACAGTCTCCTTGTTACACGTAGTTCTTGAAGTTAAACTTAATTAATGCTTATTGATATACAGTGTCATATTTCAGAGATATACAAACTTATACATGTATAATTATATCTAAAAATCTTTCAAATCCTATTTATTTTTCATTTCCAGAAAAGTGAACAACAATGTCAATTATAACAAAAAACACGGAAACTTCACAAGTATTCATGGGAAAGGAAGTGATCGGTGATTTTAATTTTTTTTAAAAAGCAAACAAGGGTTCTTTCCATATTTGCTTATATCGAGAGTACTTGCACTGAAACATAGGAGGGGCCTGTGAACATATACATTTATATTTCTATGCACTTTGCATTTTGTCATCTTGATTCTTTTTAGCTTATAACACGTTATATCCCCCCCCCCCCCTACTCAAATAATTACATCCGCAATGGATAAGAATAAAATGTGGCTGCATTTCTATTCTCTTCAAACAAAACAATTCCATTTTCATGAGGGTCAGTAATCTAAATACATAATTCAAAGTAATAGAATTCATAAACAAACAACTGCATATCAGTCTTAACTCTAAGAAAAAAGTCAAATTTATATCCTAAAATCACGGTTTTTGACATGCTAATTAAAGGTTTAGACAACAAATGGACAATAAATATACTACTAGAACAACTTTAATTTACATGTCCTTCTTATTTCTGAAGAACATCTCAATTCACATGCAGCAGTGGCTGTCCCTACGCTAAAGGATTTTATGCTTTAAAATTACTAGTACCCCTATCCCTATAATTTATAACGGTTTACCCAGATTGAAGATAACTGATACTTGATGATAGGCTTTCAACTAGAATTACATACCAATTGTTCTTTGATTTTTTGACCCGACAGACAAATATTTAGACATACACCTAACAAGGCATTTATTGCTTTCCACCCATTAAGTCCTTCCTTAGTCATTCATTTACTATGTTGATCAGACTTTGATCGATTAATATTCAAGAGCATATATATGAGGATATCTAAAGTATCGTATATTTCAAATGTCGTTTTATTTATTTTAATAATTGGAGAAACTTCTTAGAATTATTTATGTAGATTTAATTAGGTGCTCTAGGTTTAAATCAAAAGATTTGATAATTGACATTCATAAAGGGGCTTATGTATGCGGAAATCATTACTCGTATTATCTACTATTGTTTACGTGATATTTATTAGACACATATGTAATATAAGAAAATTTAACTTAAAAAGTGTATATGCATTGTGCGGTGCATGAAAGTAAGGAAACCTTGGTCATATAGATAAATACTTGAATATTATGTACAACACATAATCATACATTATAATTAATCCGAGTGTCATGATTTTGAAGCAGTCGGTAGGATTAATAAAGATTTAGATTTGAAACCTAGTCACGAAAATACTAAAAGGAAACAGGTTATCTCTGAAATGGATCTGGAGTATATAAAGGCTCTGCTAGCCTGTATTCGGTCTCTTCGTATTTCCATTTCATTTAATAAACATTCTAATAACCTGTATTCATGTCTTCCTTTAAGGTATGTCTCTTTGACAATGTATCATATCACTATCGCACTTTATTTTATTGTTCGATTCCCAACTTGCGTCAAACTTTTCAATTTAGACCGCAATATCCAAACTTCAATAAAAGCCCAAAATGTTCAGGATGCGGAGGCAATTGTACAAATCGGCGAAATTGCCGAGCTTTTGGTAAAATGTGTTTAAAGTGTAAAAAGCTCAACCATTTTTCTGCCGTGTGTAGGTCCTCTATGAGAAATAACAACCATTAGGGATGCGCGCCTGTCCCTGGTTACTCCGAGGATGGGCACAAAGATAAGAGGTCAGTTATTTTGGGAGTAACACTGCCTTTACAATCCCACAATTTTATCATTGTTAGGTTAGGGTTAAGAGAAACAAAAGCATTGGTGGACACTGGATCACAAATAACACTTATGAGTGAATCCTTTTTCTTCAAGACGGAATTTTCAAAACAAAGACTCTTAAATCCAGACTATGATGTTATAAAAGGGGTCAGTAACAACACTCTTCCAATCCTAGGCAAAATTTCAATCCCAATTGATATTGAAAACAAAAATTTTTGGCATCCAGTTCACATAGTCAAGGGTTTAAATCAATCGGTTATTCTTGGAATTGATTTTCTGGAAAAACACAAAGTTTCTTTGCATTTGGGATCCAATTCAAATAGCAGACGCTAATAGTGCATCACCATTTGAACCCAAACTTCATTATGCTAGATCTGCGCAAAAAATTGTTCTCCCTCCAAAACATGAAATCATCATTCCAGTCAAGATTTCAAGATTTAAGAGGCAACAGACTGTGTACTTAGAGCCGACGGACAATCTATTAAATAAAAATTTAATAGCAGCCAAAACGGTTACACAAGTTCAAAATCAAAAAGGTTCTTTCAAAATTTGCAATCCAACTGATGATGAAATTTGTCTTAAGAACAATGCCATCGTTGCTATCGTCGAAACTATTGATCCAACAGAAATCAAACCGTTTCATTCTCCATTATCAGCAAAGGTTAATGTCGCAAAACAAACCACAAAAAACAAAGTCGAACAAAATCCCATAACTTTTGATCTCTCAAATTCAGATCTTATTCAGGAACAAAAACAACAATTAGGAAGTTTTTTAGCTAATTATAGAGACGTTTTTGCAACAAATTTATCAGAATTGGGGAAAACAATAGGTAGGTTCTCTCATAAAATTGAAAAATATGAAGATTCATCTCCAGTGAGAATGCCCTTTTACAGACAACCACCTCATATGCAAAAGGAAATTGACAAACAAGTACAAGAACTACTGGAAAATGATATAATCGAGGAATCTAATAGTGAATATCACTCTCCAGTTGTCATTGTTAAAAAGAAGGATGGCAAATACAGATTTTGTGTTGGCTACAGAAAACTCAATAAGATAACAAAACCTTTATCATTTCCTCTTCCTAGACTTGAATGTGTTTTTGATACGGTAGCAGAGGCACAATCCCAAATTTTTTCAACTTTTGACCTACACTCTGGTTACTGGCAACTTCAAATGGACCCCGAAACAAAACATAAAGCAGCTTTCATTACTCAAAATGGCATTTATGAATGGAAAAGGTTAGGAATGGGTCTTAAAAATAGTTGTGTATCTTTTCAGATGGCAATGTCTCAGATTTTACGAGGATTGCATTGGAAAAATATGTTGGTCTATGTTGATGACATTTGTGTCTTTTCAAAGGATTTTAAATCACATTTAACTCATTTGAGGGAATTATTTTCACGATTAAGAACTGCAGGTTTAACATTAAACCCCAAAAAGTGTCATTTTGCAGCAAAAGAGGTCAAATTCCTTGGTCACATTATCTCTAAAGAAGGAATTAAAGTCGACTCAAACAAAACCAAAATTATCAATACAATGTTGACACCAAAAACAGTTAAAGAGGTTAGATCATTTCTGGGAATGTGCAACTACTACAGAAGGTTCATTAAAAGTTATTCCACGATTGCAGATCCTCTTAATAAACTTTTGAGAAAAGATGAAGATTTTGTTTGGACACAAGAATGTCAAATCTCATTTGATACTCAAAAACTTAAATTAACATCGGCGCCCATTCTTGCTCATCCGAACATGAATGATACGTTTATTCTTACAACGGATGCTTCTAATTCGGCAATTGGTTACGTACTTTCTCAAAAAGACAACGGTAACCGTGAAAAAGTCATTGCGTATGGTGGGCGTTCTCTCTCAAAACAAGAAAGAGTCTGGTCAGCGTCAGATATTGAATGTTTAGCAGTTATTGAAGGTATTAGAGATTACAAAACTTACCTCTCTAACAATGAATTTATTGTCTACACTGATCACAAGCCATTGCAATATCTTATGTCGCAAAAATCACATACTGGAAGACTTGCAAGATGGTCAATAGAATTACAAGGTTATAATTTCAAAATTATTCACAAAGATGGTAAGAGCAATATAGTGGCTGATGCTCTCAGCAGGCACACTTACGATAAAAATCCAACAGCTATTACAAATACAAATGTGGTAGAAGCATTTCAGCATGATACGACGTTAGAGGTTGAGTTCCACTACGACAGTAGTGCTCAGGTCACCACTGTGGAACCTGAACATTGCGAACCACAACTTGATTCGAATCATAATGACATAGGTCAACTTCAAAAGGATTGTCCTGATTTCAGAGACATATACCTTTATCTAGAGTCAGAAACTTTACCAGAGGTCACCAAAGAACGTAAAAAGATAGTTTCACAAGCAGAAGCATACAGTCTTTGTAACGGTGTATTATATCATTGGTTTCAGAGACGAACTAGAAAGGTCAAAGAAAGTGATCGTTGGATAAAACAATTAGCTTTACCAAAAACACTTCGTCTACAAGCTCTTCAAGCTTACCACGATAGTAGCACAGGTGGTGCACATTTTGGTATCGAAAACGTCATGGCAGCGCTCAAACAAAAGTACCATTGGCCACGTATGCATCAAGAAATATATGATTTTATCCAATCTTGTGAAAGATGTCAGAGAATAAAGAAAGATCATCACAATAGACCACCCCCTCTTACATCAATGCCTATTGATGGTCCCTTTGAGAGATGGCACATAGACTTTTTGAAACTTAGCAAAACAACTGAAGGTTATCAATATTTACTACTGGTGGTTGATTCTTTTACTAGGTGGATAGAGGCTTTTCCGTTGCAAAATCAAGAGAGCAAAGAAGTAGCCAAAATACTGTTTGAGCAAATCTTCTCAAGATTTGGGGCACCACTCAAAATAGTCTCTGATCTGGGAAAACAGTTCACGTCGAACCTCGTTCTTTCTCTTTGTGAAATTTTTAATGTAAAAAAAACATTTCACGTCGGCATACCATCCACAAACAAATAGTTTTTGTGAAAGAAACAACAGAACTATTCTACAGGCTCTTCGTGCGTACTCCGATAAAGAACAAAATAATTGGCCGAAAGTAATCCCTGGCATCCTCATGGCTCTCAGAAACTCACCATGTACCCAATCTACCCAACATTCTCCTTACTATATGGTATTTGGGCGAGAAATGAATTTACCTTTTGACATTCAGGTAATACCAAAAGACAATTTACAACCGGAAGCGAAAGAACATATCAAAAATATTCTCGAAAATTTAAAACTAACAAGAGAATTTGCAAAAGAAAACATTGCAGAAAAACAAGAAAAATCAAAAGAGCATTTTGATAAGAAGGCAAAACAACCAGAATTCAAACTCAATCAAACAGTTCTTCTGCAACAATTTAAAACTCCGATTGGCAAATCCCCAAAACTTATTGACAAGTATGATGGACCTTATTATATATCAGAAATAGGGCCAAATTTTTCTTATAAATTACGCAGATGTTCTGATCACAAAGAGTTGAAGTCATATGTGAATGCACAGAGGCTGAAAGACTATATGTTTGGTCAAGATATTCGAGACCAATACCCAGAACAAGATATGTGTAGACTTTTTGAGGAAAACAATAATGAAGAGATAAATCAGGATTCAAACACGTCCAATGATCACAGAGTTGAGATCCAAGATAATGATAACAACACAATCATATTATCCCGTTGATAAGGTTCTTAAGCTTAGAAAAAGAGCAGGGATAAGAGAGTTTTATGTTAAATGGGAGGATGGAAGTAAATCTTGGGAACCGGAACAGAATTTATCACAGGAACTTATACGAGAATACTTTATAACACACACAAAGCAGGGTAAGAAAAGAAAATTCCCTAGCACACTTCAGAAATCACATAATTAATTCCATGGTAATGAGTGACTAGCGAATCACCTGAACTCTATATTTTTTTTTTTAGTTTGGCATTTTTTTTTATGAATTGTGGTGAAACTAGTGCCTGATCAACACATGTTTGCAAAACACCAATAATTTTTTTCTTTTCGTCTTTTTTGTAGAGATTCTATGGTCCACAATTATTATCATGGTGATGTTTTGGAGTGAGCTTTGCTATGTGTCCGTATTTGGATTAGATATGAAAGGGTCTCATTCCTTATCTATTCCTGACTCGGTTCAAAGGATAAATTATGGGATAATGTTTAAAGGAAAAAAGGGGTTATTACTAACAAATGAATACTGGAGGCAAACTTATGAAATTGTACTACCCACACTCCCATCTAAACCCCATTTTATACCAGATTGTTTAATTTTGCCATCAAAAGCTTGTTTGCTATTCACAAGATATGTCCATCAAATAGACGATTTGCAATCACGCACACTTGCAGAATTTAAGCATACCTATGACTTCATTGATGAAAATGTACCATTTGTTCAGGGGTCTAACAGAGTCAAAAAGTCACTTTTACCTTTTGTTGGAGGTCTATCGAAAAGCTTATTTGGAACAGCAACTATGGAAGATGTTAATATTTTAAAACAACATATTAATGTATTAGTTAAAAACAATAGACAATTCACTAAGTTTCTGAAAATGCAGTCTCATCATTTTTCTTCATTTATGACGGCATCAAACCAAAGATTTGATAATCTTCAGAAAAATGTACAAAGTAACTTTCTAGCAATTACAAATTTATTGAAAGTCATTACGAGGGAAATTCAAAACTTTCAAATTGGTCTTCTCAATCTCTCTGAAATTTACAATACACATTTGAGCGATTCAAATAAATTAATCAAACAGTACTCTAATTTTAAACACTCAATTAGTACATTAATAGATAGTAAACTCCCATCTGATTTAATTTCAAAGCCAGTTATCTTAGAAACAATAGAAGAAATTTCAAAACTACTTTCGAAAGAATACTTAAATTTTTACCTAACTATTAAAGATCCAGATTATTATTACAAACATGGACAATTTGTTTTTGGCAGACACTTTGGAAAAATATACATTACTTTAAAATTTCCACTTTCACATGAAAGACAGCCTTTCAATTTATATCAAGTTATATCCATGCCAGTGCCGATAAATGAAACTTCGAGACATGCAACACAAATTTTAGATGTCCCAAACTATCTGGCCATTGCGTCACATCAACAATACTATCTCGTTTTAGATAAAAGTGACATAGCGATGTGTAAGGAACATCATTTATATCTATGTAACTTTAACAAAGTCATGCTTCCGATAACACTTAAGACCTGTATCATGAGTCTTTTTGCAAATGACAAACAAACAGTGAATGAAATGTGTAATTTTAGATTTCAGGAACATCTTTTACACCCGACAGCAATCGAATTGTCTGCTGGCTCAACACTTATTTATAACAGCTATAACCTAGTTATTGACTGTCCAAGTAACAAAACAATCCTTCATGGTTGTTCGATGTGTGTTATACAATTGCCTTGTCGATGTTCTATAACAACAAAACACTGGTACTTTCCTCCCAGACTAGTTGATTGTCAAATAAATACTGCTGTCAAAGTATTTCACCCAGTAAATTTAGCCCTGCTACAACAATTCTTCAATGATTCAAAACTAATAGCTTTGCAAGGTGATTCTACTTTTGCATCTGCCTTACAAATCCGAGTTCCAGGATTTGATATATACAGGCATCAGTTTCAAAGTCGTTTAGTAGCAGATTCGCGATTACATTTCAGTATGAAAAAAATGGCGGAAGCAACAAAAAGAGATGAAAAGATTTTTCAAACACTTTCTGAGCCAATTCTTTCTGGAGAAATTGATATAAACCAAGGAGGGCCAAGTACAAATGATATCATTACTTATATCTCTCTAGTGGTTACAATTCTTGCATCTGTAGGATGTGTCTATTTATTTTACAAACAAAGACAAATGCTTGCAATGATTTCTATTACAGCTTTTTGTTTTGACAACTTTGTGGTTTATATACTTTTTATTTGTCAAAATATTTTTGCCAAAGTAATGTTTGTGTGCAACAGGGGAGATACCGTTGCCAAATTTATTGTTCTTTGTACTCAGGAAATATCCCGGTGATCTCCCCTTAACTTTATCTGTGTTATATACTTATTGTCATTTAATAAATGAAAATTCTCACTCAGTATACATTGTTTGTTATATTTCAACTTTTGCGGTAGTTTAGCCAGATCACTAGGGTTACATAAAACTCATTTTGTCAAAGCAATGAACCATAGTTATGTTTTTGTAAAACCAACTACAGAAAGTCCTATAAATATCATTGATATTATTCAGGAAAACCTTCAATGGGACCATATCATCTTTAGTATAGCATTACTTACTTTCATTCTTTGTGTACTCATAATCTTTCAAATGAAAGAGCGATATCAAGGTGGAACAACAATTATTTTAGAACTGACATCTAGTACGGCATGTGTGTTCATCCCACTTTTATCTTTGTCCTTGTGTCCATCCTTGCTAGATATTAATCCCCCCTCTTCGATCACAAACTTATATATAAATGAATGGCCTTCCCGTATTCTGACAACGGACTGGACAAATTTTAGGGTAACAAACAAGCTGCAATATTCATCTATTGACATACCTCCATGCGTAAAATTATCGTGGATAAATCGCTATCGAGTCATGAAAGTAATGAAACAACCGTATATGGCGTACATCTTACTAAAACATGGCAATATTACGATGCCCATACCGAATATGGCCGCGCAAAAATATTTCGATTATTTTAAAAACTAGACATACGCCTATCTTCTTGGTCGTTTGTTGGTTCAGTACAACTTCATTTTTATGTTTGTTCACTTTCTCATTTTCTTTCTCTTATCATTTATACTACAATAAATAACAATGTTTAAACTCTATTGATTAAATACAGACAAGATGTCCATTATATAATATATATATGTGAGTGCATTTTTCATCGACTTATATTTCTTGAGTCATGCAGTTTGTGAATGTCATTAGGTGATGGGTTATGTTAACATACACTATTTTATTTTTCATCTGAGGACTTTAAATGAATGGCGACTTTTGTTCTACATCAGATGTACATAATGTTTGCTTAAGAAATGTGGTTAAGTATTATATTAATATACATATACATATTTACTATAAAATTTGGAGCACCAAATTTTTTTGGGCGATGAAGTAATTAATATAAGAAAATTTAACTTAAAAAGTGGTATATGCATTGTGCGGTGCATGAAAGTAAGGAAACCTTGGTCATATAGATAAATACTTGAATATTACGTACAACACATAATCATACATTATAATTAATCCGAGTGTCATGATTTTGAAGCAGTCGGTAGGATTAATAAAGATTTAGATTTGAAACCTAGTCACGAGAATACTAAAAGGAAACAGGTTATCACTGAAATGGATCTGGAGTATATAAAGGCTCTGCTAGCCTGTATTCGGTCTCTTCGTATTTCCATTTCATTTAATAAACATTCTAATAACCTGTATTCCTGTCTTCCTTTAAGGTATGTCTCTTTGACAATGTATCATATCACTATCGCACTTTATTTTATTGTCTTATGTTTCTTGATTTCATTGTATTAATATTATTCTGTAATTTGCTAAAATATTTGTTATAATAATAAGGATAATTTTGTTTCAGATTATTCTGTAATCTCTCTTCGTATTTCCATTTCATTTAATAAACATTCTAATAACCTGTATTCCTGTCTTCCTTTAAGTGATTAAGCAAACCAGAATCACGAAGACACGAACTTGCCACGAACACCCTCGCTAACCAAGCCAAACCCCTAGAAACCTATCAGCTGAGCACACAATTCAAATACAACAAAAATAACTACAAAATATGTATAGACATTGTAAAAATTTCACTCCATCTGAATATTCAACATGTTACAGTTTAAACTATTGTATAATATTGTACGGTTGTTCATGAGGTTAAAACATGTCACTCTTGTTTTATGGAATTTGATATTAAATACTGTTCGTTATCTCCATAATTTATCCTTCTGATATATATAAACACTAATACTATGTTATTTTTTATGTAAGAAAAAATTTTGTTTATACATAACCTTCAAGTTTTTCATGTGTACCTAAATTTTCCCCTATACATTTTGTTAGTTATTGAACTACTAATTTAACATTCATTGGGTGAATACATGTAGAAAGAATTGCAATGTAGTTTTGGTTAAAGTGTTGTAAATCTAATCGAATTTGTAAAAACAATCATTGTTTGACACTTAGACAAAGAAGCTATTTTTAGAGAGATTATCTGTCTTAGGAACCAGTATTTCATGTCCATATTAGGTAATGCATAGTGCGAGGGACAGGAAGATCCCGGGGGGTCCATAGCCACGTGACCCCCAAACTAATCTGCATCAAATTTCATTTAACATCATCATTCCTTTGTTCTAACTTCAGCTGGATGTACATGCTCTGTGTTTTTTGTTATTATTAGTCAGATTTTCTACTGTGGTGCTATTTTTATTTAAAAACAATTTGGTTCGTGTGGATTTTCTCTTTGTACCGTGTCATAAAGTTTCTTAAAGCCTAAGGTTATGGCAGAACGTCGTAGTGCACGGGCAGGCTCCGCAAGTGCTCCTTACGACCTCACAAAACCGGAGAACTGGACTGTGAAAAAACTGAGAGAAGAACTAACGAAAAACAATGTATCCTTTCGGCAATCACACAAAAAGAGTGTCCTGATCAGAAAAATTAAAGATCTCGACCATAACGCATCCTCGGAGGACCAGCTTGCCGAATTGAGTTCGGGCTCGAGCTCCTCTCGTCAAAACCAAGATGGCGCCGATAAGAACTACGAAACGCTTTTGCAATCTATATCCACGCTCACCAGCACTGTCTCGAAATTGCAAGAGGAACTAAGAGTCGTTTCCTACAAGGTGAACGCCCCGTCATCATCATCAACTGCAGCAGGAAATCCTGGCCAGCCCCATGCTCCGGAACAGACCCAAGCTGCGGACGTTGGTTTCACACTGCAGTCGGCACTACAAAGTCCTGGGCAGAGCACTGAGGGTAGGTCTAGTTTCCTACAAAAAACTAAGTTTGGTTATGCAATAGAATCGTTACCGTTTGTTGAAACTGTGCCCCCTACCCTGAGAAAGGCCATAATTGAGGGAAAGGATATTAATCTGGCCCAGCTACTAATTCCAACAACCAACGCAATTGCCATCAGAGAAAAAGAAGGGAAACTCGCGGACGAAAAACCAGAAAAAGACCACGACTACACAAAAATCTTTCAATATCAGAATTTATATTTGCCTTTGGCGTTTACAAAAACATCATGTGTAAAACCTATCCTCAACGAAGAGAAGAGCTAGACTTGTACGAGAGAGACATCGTGGACATGTCCAATCGTTATGGTGGCAAAGGATTCTACGAATACCACAAAACCTTTTCAGCTCGAGCAGCAGCTCATTTGAGATATTCTAACATTCCTGTAGACTGGTCTGTGAGAGACAATACCCTTTTCTGCAACATTTTTGCAAACCTGCGACCCTCTGCATGTTATGTCTGTAGCAGCATTAACCATACAGCATCATTTTGCCCAATGTCTTCACTTAAGAACTATTCTGTAGGATCCACTCAAAGGAAGGGACGAGAGTCAGACAGCCAAGGACGACCCCGAATAGCATTCCAAGACAGGGAAATTTGTAATAACTTCAACTCTGTGAAAGGATGCGTAAATGCAAGATCTGGGAATGCTCATGTCTGTTTACGCTGCCAGGGAGAACATGCAGCTCAGAAGTGTAGTGATTCAAAAAACGACCAAATACCCCGCTCAAGACGTTAAGCGGGGTTAACCTTCATTCATGTGTACCGTCGACTATTAAAATATCTGTGTTACAAGAAGAGTTAAAACATTATCCGGATAAAGACTTTGTGCAGTTTCTCATCAAAGGTTTAAAAGAAGGATTTCATACTGGGATTAACCCCCTGCCAACAGAACCTTTGGAATGTAAAAATCTTTTATCTGCAAAACAGGATCCTATTACCATAAACCATTTGATCGCTGAGGAACTGGAAAAAGGTTATCTTATTGGTCCATTTGACGAAGTACCCTTCGAAATTTACAGAATTAACCCCATAGGACTAGCTGAAATTAAATACTCGAAAAAGAAACGTTTGATAGTCGATATGTCGGCACCACATAACAGTCAGGACCATCCAAGTTTAAATGATCTTATAAACAAAGATGACTTTTCTCTCCAGTACGTGACTATTGACCATGCAATTCAAACCATTCAATCAATGGGTAGGGGAAGCTGGCTCTGCAAAGCCGATATTATGGACGCCTTCAAACTCATTCCAATCCACCCTACTTTGTGGCCATATCATGGCATAAAAAACAACAACAAATACTTCTTTTTCACAAGACTAGTTTTTGGTAGCCGTTCAAGCCCAAAAATATTTGACTTCCTATCATCTGTGGTGTGCTGGATCTTTGAGAATAATTATGGGATATCAAATATTCTCCATTTACTTGATGATTTCTTAACAATCGATCCACCAGATTTTGAAGCAACACGAACAATGGCCTTAATACACCATGTATTCAGTCGACTTGGTATTCCACTATCTATTAAGAAAACAATGGGACCGTGTACAGAACTTGAATACCTTGGCATCACCCTTGATACCAAAAGGATGGAGGCTAGGTTACCCGAGGAAAAATTAATCAGGATATCTGATTTAGTGCAGCAGTTCTCAAACAAAAAATCCTGCACAAAACGTGAACTTCTTAGTTTCCTGGGTCACTTAAACTTTGCCAGTCGCGTAGTTCTTCCTGGAAGATCATTTGTGTCTTATCTGATCACACTTTCATGTAAAGCTCGGGAACTACACCATCACGTCACTTTGAATTCGGAATGTAGACTTGATTTGTGTATGTGGTCCAAATTCCTGAAAGGGTGGAATGGCAGATCATTTTTCATGGACATAACAACTACGGATGCAGCCGATCTACATCTTTTCACCGATGCCACGGATACCGCGTTTGGAGGTTTTTTCAACAATCAGTGGTTTCAAGGCTACTTCCCCGAGGAACTGGTCTCACAAGACAAATCGTTGTCAATGGCCTTATTCGAACTTTACCCAATTGTTGTGGCATCTATTCTTTGGGGGGCACAGTCGTCTGGTTTAAAGATTGTATTTAATTGTGACAACGAAGCTACAGTGCACATTATTAACAAAGGACGTTCGAAGATCCCCCCAATTATGAAGTTCATGCGTAAACTAACTCTTTGTTCAGCAATAAACAATTTTGTTATCTATGCTCGTCATATAAAGGGAACTACAAACTGCATTGCTGATGCATTATCTCGTTTTCAGATGGATCGTTTCCGTTGCTTGGCCCCACATGCAGACCAGCTGCCAATGATGTGCCCAGAGTATTCGAGCCTCATCCTCATCTAAAGAAACATGCAGACTATCTGGTTGACGCCTCCATAGAGCCGAGCACAGCAGCAACATACAGATCTGGACTGGACTGTTTTCTAACATTTCTCGTTATGTCGCGGTTGTGTCTTGCATTTTGTAAATTGCCGGTTATAAATGAGGATTTACTTGTTTATTTTGTCACACACTGTCAATTAAATTTAAAATTAAGGTATGAAACCATCAAAACATACCTTGCAGGAATACGTTTTTTCTACTTGAAGGAAGGCCAATGCCTTATGTTTAGGGACTTTGAAAGACTTCATTGTGTACTACGTGGTGTCAAAAAACAACAGTGCAATAACAAATCAAAAAGATTACCCATCACTTTTTCAATTTTATCTCAAATTTGTGATTGTCTTAACAAAGGTGTTTTTTTCACTCTGGCTAGATCTGATGTTATGTTGTATATGTAAAATGGCTTTTTTTGGTTTTTTGAGATGTGGTGAATTTACAACCAATTTTCATAAGCAGCAAGATTATCTAACTATACAAAATGTCACTTTTGCGGAAGATGGATCTTTTTATATTTTAAAACTTAATTCCTCTAAGACAGATCCTTTTCGTCAAGGGATTGATATTAAAGTGTTTGAGAATTCGCATCTTAATCCAGTTAAAACTATGAGAATGTATTTTGAAAGTCGACTAAATTTTTGTCACACAAAAAACCATGCTGCTCTATTTGTTGACGATGAGGGTAATCCTATGTCCAGAAATTTTTTTCTACTACATGTGAAACAAGTCCTATCCAGGTTAGGTTTTGACGATACTAGGTACTCAGGTCATTCCTTCAGAATTGGAGCTGCCACTACAGCAGCTGCCGTTGGTATTCAAGACCATTTAATCCAGTCATTAGGTCGATGGAATTCAGACTGCTATGCAAGGTATATCAAAATCAATCAAGATACAATTCAGTCTGCACAAACAAAAATGTGTTCAATTTAAGATGTTTCCTTTTTCATCATTTATCTTCTTGGGGGCATTCACTCACATCAATACTTAGTACCCACTACTACTTGATGTTCATTCATTTTGGCCTGTTTTCCCCCATTTCAGATAAATTCTTTCGGCATTATATAATTAATTATAGCTACCCGATGGTGTCAACCCGGGTCCTTTCATGTAAACCTGATGGTGTCAACCCAGGTATCTCGAAATTATCCCAAGTATCTCAAAATTTAACCTGACGGTGTCAACCCAGGTTCCATTCATTAGAACCCGATGGTGTCAACCCGGTTTCTATGGTTACCCTCATACACAACCTGATGGTGTCAACCCAGGTTTCTATGGTTACAGATTTAGCTATAAATTCCTGACGGTGTCAACCCAGGAAGTTCTTTTTATTTTTTCTATATGTGAGTAGCCCCCGAGAAGGCCAAAATTTTTTTTTTGTGTAAATGAAATGTATGTTTTGATTTGTGTTCAATAAATGTGGAAATTTCAATTGCTCTTATTATATGTATAAAATGTTATTTTTTATGTAAGAAAAAATTTTGTTTATACATAACCTTCAAGTTTTTCATGTGTACCTAAATTTTCCCCTATACATTTTGTTAGTTATTGAACTACTAATTTAACATTCATTGGGTGAATACATGTAGAAAGAATTGCAATGTAATTTTGGTTAAAGTGTTGTAAATCTAATCGAATTTGTAAAAACAATCATTGTTTGACACTTAGACAAAGAAGCTATTTTTAGAGAGATTATCTGTCTTAGGAACCAGTATTTCATGTCCATATTAGGTAATGCATAGTGCGAGGGACAGGAAGATCCCGGGGGGTCCATAGCCACGTGACCCCCAAACTAATTCTCATCAAATTTCATGTAACATCATCATTCCTTTGTTCTAACTTCAGCTGGATGTACATGCTCTGTGTTTTTTGTTATCCCACCCACCTTCCCCATACTGCACCTTTTGTAATATTATGTTTCAAAAATGTTTTAAAATGTTTTAATTGTACATGTATATACCATCATTGGGGCTCTCACAATATTTTATGTATTCATGTTCAACTGCCTGTTTTTCCCCCATTCATATAAACTTTTGCCTGTTTTCCCCCATTTCAGATAAATTCTTTCGGCATTATATAATTAATTATAGCTACCCGATGGTGTCAACCCGGGTCCTTTCATCTAAACCTGATGGTGTCAACCCAGGTATCTCGAAATTATCCCAAGTATCTCAAAATTTAACCTGACGGTGTCAACCCAGGTTCCATTCATTAGAACCCGATGGTGTCAACCCTAAGGTAAATCGAAACATTGGAGTTAGAGCTACTCTTACGCCTGTTTGTGTGTGAGGGTGTGGTTAAGAGTGTGAGAGAGAGGATGTAAGTGTGTGTGTATGAGTAGATTAATGTTATCCACGCTTCAGATGCCTGTGGATTTTTTGTTCTATCTGGAATGGAAAATCTATGCAATAACATCTGAAATTGACCAAATTTAATTATAATACATTGTACTCTTCACAAAACAAATTTTTGTTAAGGTCGTAGGCAGTAAAAATGAGTTATTATTATTTGAATTTTGTTTAATGCGTTTACAGTGTGCTTCTCCTTGAGATTGTACGGATGCCCATAAGTGCCAACCTGTATATATAAAGGAAAAATAACATATAAAGCATATATTATATATAAACAAAACGTTCATATATAATAAGGAAATGCAAAATAAAAAAAAAATCTCGATATATAAAAAGAGAAATACGAAATATATAAACAAAACTCCAATATATATAAGGAATTTTCACCGCCAGACCAGCTAGTAACATGTTTAATGACCTTTATTTCAACAGAGACTTCACCAACATATGATATTAAGCAGCTTTCGATCTAATGTTTTGATTGCAATCAGTTAATGTGGCTCAGTGTCAGTATATGGTTTTCAATGTATTATGTTTTCTTTATACATATGTTATACGTGGATCTTAATAATCATGATTATTTAGAATAAAGCTGATAATTAAACTGCTTCTTACATTTCAATCGTGTGAGGCAGAATTACATCAAAGAATTCTTATTGCTTAGAATGTATATTACATAGCACTAAATATCGGGAGTCTTGTCATTAGACATTAGAAATAATATTCATTGCAAAAATGCAAGCGTTTTTCATTATTAAGTTTTGGTAACTGCCCGGACGCAGTCAGTTAAACCCTGGTCAATCAAACACAGTCCAAAAACACCAGGAAACTGGTAGATCAGTTTATTTGACACAAGTGGTAAAAGCCTGTAAACAAATACAGAAAACAGAGTTACAAATATGAAGTAAACACAACAAGCATTACTCAATACTGAACTGTATACATGATGTACAGATGCATACTGACTAGTAACCATATACTTGTATGACTAATTGACTTATAAAATGACTTCAAACACAGTACTACATTTAATACACCATGAATATAATCATAGTTACTCCTGATATGCAAGACTTAAGACTCAACTACCTATAGACTGACGATCGACTACATAAAATGACAAGACTTTGATATATAAATGCCTAATCCGTTAAACTGCATAAGTTCATATATGAAAAGACAAATAACTGGACAAATCTATTCAATTCCATTAAAGATTCAATACATATAAGGCATATTTTATCTAACTCTCAATGAATGTAAATTTGGCGCCAAACGATCAATGTAAACAATCATTCCTACACATCATGACAAATAATAGCTAAAAGATCCTACATTATTTCATGATGTAGTAAATAATCTAATCTATGAGTAATTTATCGTAAGCTAATATTTATAAATCACAAGTAAATGAAATATAAACAAGGTAAGCTTACATCGTGGCACCGATACATCTGCCCAACAACCGCGTTGGCTAAACCGGAAATGTACAAAACACAAAAGAGTGGGCGCACTAATAGCCCAAAAAATACTCATGCGGCGTACACTTAAACCCGTAAAAATATATAAAATCATGAAACAGGTAAAATCGAAATACATGTTACTTGACACTCCCCGTCTGATATTAATAATATCACTCAGATCAAATACAGAACAATGACAATGCAATGTTTAACATCATATCTAAACACACATCAACATCATGACCAATAACAAGTTCAATCATTATCCTTCCTGCACATAAGCACAATGTCACTGGTCGGTCTGGTGTAGACCTTTCTGTCCCTGCCAACACGCACATCGACTTTGCGGACACGATCATCGGAACTCGAATACGCCTTGATGTTGATTCCAATAGGCCATTCATTGCGGTAAGTAGACTTCTCGCTAAGTAATACGACGTCACCCTCTCCAAGGTTCCTCGATTCCTGCTTCCACTTCCTGCGAATTTGTAATGTTGGAAGATATTCGTTCCGCCAACGAATCCAGAACTGATCTGCGAGGTGTTGCACACATCTCCACTGTTTCTTGAAGATGTCCTTCCTGCTGAAGTCATCCAGCTGAAATGACCGCACTGTTTGATCTGTCTTCATGGTGAGTAATAATGATGGTGTCAGCAGACATGGAATCTCAGGGTCATAAGACATTGGTGTAAGGGGTCTCGCATTGATAATTGATGAGACTTCGGCCATGAGCGTTGCCAGTACATCGTGTGTCAGGTTCTTCACGTCCAGCAACAATGCATCGAGTATGCGTCTCGCCATTCCTATCATTCTCTCCCATGCCCACCCATTTGTGAGGCATGGGGTGGGTTGAAGGCCCAGTTGATGCGATGTTCCGAGAAGTACTCTTGTATAGGTCTATCATCTACACTGATGACATTCGCATTCAAGTCTCCAGTAGAACCGACAAAGTTTGTTCCTTGATCAGAATGAATGATCTTCACTTCTCCTCGAATTGCACAAAAACGCCTGAATGCGTTAATAAAACAGGAAAAAGACATTTCTTTTAGCAGTTCGATGTGTACAGCACGCACAACCATGCATGTACAGAGAAGTGCCCATCGCTTAGAGTTTACTTCTCCTCCACGAGTCTTGCGGGTAACAATGGTCCATGGGCCAAAAACATCTATCCCTATGTATGTGAATGGGGGTGCGGGGTCTAATCGATCAAAGCGAAGGTCAGCCATCTTCTGTTCCTCACGACAGCCTCTGAGTTTCCTGCATTTCACACAGTGATGAATACATGAGTTGACAAACCGTCGCCTTCCAATCAACCTAAATCCTGCCCTCCTGACTGCTGCTTCTGTCATTTGACGCCCTTGATGACTGATCTTTTCAAAAAAAATGTCTGACAATCAAGACCGAAATGTGGTGCTTCGGTATGATAATAGGGTTTGTCTGTAGCATCGATAACTTTGATTCTTTCAAACGTCCACCAACGCGATGTCCATTATCGTCCAGATAAGGCATATAACGGTCCAGTATGGAAGGCGAAAGGTCCAGAATACGACTTGACTTATTTCTTTTGACAAGAAATGCCCCTGAACAGTTCTTATAATTACACGTTCAGCCTCCTCTGATGATATACAAATCTGGTTTGGTTCTGCTGTCCGCAAGCGAATGAACGTTCTCAAAGTGCGGACTGCTCTTGTTAGGCTTTTCCATGTAGAAAACTGCTCAAAATGGTCGGCCATAGGATGATTCTCCTCTAGAACATTGTCCTTGACATCGGTTTTCATACATCTCACCTCTTTGTCTTCCTCTGGGTTCACTAACAAGTATTCATGCTGATCTTCTTCAATCTGATGAGAAAACGAACCTCTTGGACCATTCAACCACAGACTTTGTTGCAGATTTCCAGCTGATATGGACCTAGTAGCTTCGTCTGCAGGGTTCAGTGTTGTAGGTATATAACCCCACTGGTCAGGACTTGAAGACTTTCTTATCTTGTCGACACGGTTCCTTACGTATGTGTAAAACCGCTTGGTCTCGTTCCCAATATAACTTAAGACAACCTTACTGTCTGTAAAGTATCTCACTTGACGAAATTCCATCCTGAGCTCATCTCTGATAACGTCACTGATTTCTGTCCCTAGTAAGGCGGCGCACAACTCGAGTCGGGGTATAGTGTGACAATGTTTCGGAGCAACTTTGGCTTTCCCAAGCACGAAACCAAAGTGACGCTGACTGTTGTAAGTGGTGGTAACAACATACGCCACAGCTGCGATAGCTAGTTCAGAAGCGTCTGTAAAGATGAATAAGTCACGGTCAGGTGATAACTCTAAAGAGTATGTTCTAGGTATGTTCACTTGTTCGAGAGAGCTTAAGCTGTATCTCCATAACTGAAACTTCTTGCAGATTTCCTCAGGTAAGGGTTGGTCCCATTCAAGTGGTTGGGCCATGGCTTCGCGCAACAGCAACTTTCCCTCAATAATCACAGGAGTCGCGAATCCTATAGGGTCATATAGGCCGTCGATTATTGAGAGCACACAGCGTCTGGTTAGTGGTTTGTAATTGGTGTGACTTAAAGTGACAAAAAATGTGAATGTGTCCTTTTCCAGATTCCAACTTACTCCCAAGCTCCTCTGATTTGGGAGGTCATCACATTCAAAGTTAAGTTCTTTAAATCTTTTGAGAGATCTTCCTTGTCAAAGGCTCTAAATACTTCACTGGAGTTGGAACATGATTTGTGAAGACGCAGGTTTCCCTCTTCCTGAAGTGCGTTTTTAGCCTTCTTTAGAAGTGTTATTGCCTCCTCGACAGATCCGTGTGATGAAAGTGCGTCGTCCACATAAAAGTTTTCATAGATATAATCCTTAACTTCTGATCCAGCGATTTCCTCTGCTACATCTGCCGTCTTCCTCAAACCAAGTGTTGACACAGCCGGGCTTGGTCCATTACCAAAAACATGCACCTTCATTCTATAATCCACCAAAGGTTTCGTTATGTTATTGTCCTCGTACCATACAAAGCGTAAATAGTCTCTATGAGGATGGTAAACAAGAAAACTGTAGGACATCTGTTGCAGGTCAGCAATCACTCCAATTTTCTTTAATCGAAACCTAAGTAGAACTCCAACCAAGTTTTTCATGAGATTCGGTCCTGTCATGAGGACATCGTTCAGGGAAATGCCTTGGTATTTCGCAGATGAGTCAAATACCATTTTGATGCGATCTTTCGTTTGCGGGTGGTATACTCCAAATATGGGTAAGTACTAATATTCTCTGTCGAGTTCAAGTTCAGGCGCCTTCTCTGCATGTCCGTCATCCAATAGAGCTTGCATGAATTCAAGGGCATGTCGACACTTTACTGGGTCCTTCTGCAGAGATACATCAAAGTTCCGAGCTCGGTCAACTGCCTGCTTACAGTTGTTTGGAAGGGTAGGTCTTGAGTATTTAAATGGTAAAGGCGCAACCCAGTTGTGATTTTGATCTCGTTTCATCTCAGGGTCCATGAGATCCAGAAAACGTTGATCCTCTACCGACATGGACGGCTTGTTATCATCCTTCGTTGTTCTGAACAAAGAGGTTTCCTGGGTATGGTCTACCTGAAGATAACTATCACAAGGACCCATGGAGGTAGGACGTCCATTGAGCTGGGTATGTGTTTTCATAGTGTTCACATCACGAGGTATATGTTGACCATCAAGACAAGTCTCCCCAATAATAACCCATCCTAACTTGAGTCTCTGTGCATATGGTTGACCTGGTCGTCTAATCATCTGATCTAGAACATAGTGAGCTGAAACTAGGCCCCGTCCTATGAGCAAAAAAATTTTGGCTTTAGAGTCCAATGCAGGTAGGTAGTCAGCAATACACTTGAGGTGTGGATAGTTTTCTGCAACCTCAGGTGTCGGAATTTCACTCCTGTTATTCGGTATCATATCACATTCTGTAAGAGTGGGTAACACAAACTGCTCACTACCGCACAAAGATGTCACCATGAAGCCTTCCACGCGCCTACCTGAAGTCACTACTTTCCCGGCACAACTGTTGATCGTATAGTTTTCAGAGTCAGTTCTTATGTTGAAGTGATCTAGTACATCACTACGGATCAGAGATGAATTGCTCTGGTCGTCTATGATTGCGTAAACTTTCATAGACCTGGTTTGCCAGTTCACATAGTGAGAAATTTTCACAAGGACGATCTTTGCACATGACCTAGCAGGTCCTCCTTTACAAATTTCTGCGCAGTTTGAAGACACTTCTGCTCTGAGTTGAGATTGCTCCCCGCCGTGAGTCACCACTCCACCATATCCTGGGGCTTGTTGGGTTGTCTTCACTGTACGTGTGGGGACTCTAAACACATGCATAGCTGTCGAATGTGTAGTCTCGTTGCACTCGGCACAACGTATCTTTGCTTGACAGTTCTTTCTGAGATGCTTGGCGGCACAACAACGAAAGCATATTCCATTTTGCTTTAACAAGGCTTTACGGTCCTCGAATGGTTTATGTCGAAAGGCACGGCACTCGTCCAAAGAGTGGTTGGTTTTGTGTATGATACAACGAATTGGACCATCCTCACCATTGGTCACAGAACTCACTGCTGTCTTTACTACTGATACCTTTGTCCTTGACGGGGTTCCATATGTGTTACTAATACTAGGATTCATATCAAAGTCAAAGCTTGGATCGTTTAACAGTTCTGCCATGTCATGAACGAAATCACAAAAGTGTGTGAATGGAGGAAACAACACTCCATGAACACGCTTGTAGCTAGCAGCACGATCCCGCCACTTGTTTTGTAGACTTGGTGGTAACTTGGCGACTGTAGGGTTGATTCCTATGGAAGTATCATATAAGCTCAAAACAGCCGCATATTCAGGTTTCTCTTTCGCTGCTCTTATCTCAGATAGAATGTCAGATAGTTCAAACAGCTTGCCTTTGTCCTTCACAGTCATTCTAGGAACAGAATTGAGTTTCTTTTTAAGCGCGACTTCGACCTTCTCATGTGAGCCGTAACGACTATCCAAGCGCTTCCACACTCTGTCGAGAGCTGTCTCGGGTATTCCTGCGTTCGCAACTTTTAGACTTTGAACTTGCTTTGACGACTCATCTCCTGTCCAGCGTAGTAATAAGTCAAGTTCTTCTGCCTGCGAAGCGTCTATCTCGGCTGTTAAACTCTTAAAGGTATATTTCCAAGAAATGTATTGCTCTGCTTTATCGTCAAACTTGTGAAGTCGTGCTGAAAGTAGGTCTCTCTTAACAAGATACTTCGCAAAGTCTACACTTTGGGTGTTGTCTACACATGGAGAAGTGTTTATGAACTGAGAGTTATTCACAAATTGAGTATTGTTCACAGTTCCATTTGTTGTCAACGGTCGTTGATCCTGAGTAGGAATGAATGGTGAGTGCGCATTCACAAACTCCTCAGTTCTTCTTTGTGCTTCCTCACTGTTGAATACACTCGAGTTTTCAAGTTCTAAAGCTTCCTCATCATCCACAGCTTGAAGTTGAGCCATAGCGATGGCGGCCTCCTTCTTCGTTGATAATCTTTTCTCCTGAGCATCCAGTTTTGCTTTCTGTATAGTAACGTTTGCCTCATGAGTGGCCTTCTCTTCAAGCAGCTTGGATTCCTCCTCCAGGAATTCCAGTTGTTTCTTTGCTGTTTCCGCTGCTAGCCTTTGTTGTAGACGCACAGAGCTGACTGATGATCTACGTGATGATGTCGAAGGAGCTAAGGTCCTG